>NW_022104553.1:34970601-34984669 GCF_000313985.2 Echinops telfairi
CACCCATTTGTCTTCAGTGATCCGTTCGACACCTCGTGATCACACAGGTTGATATGTTGTTCCATGTGGGCTTTGTTGCTTCTGAGCTAGATGGCCATCATTTATCTTTAGGCTTTAACATCAAAAGATTTTTTTTACTGTTATCTGCTCTTTGAATATGTGGGTTTGTTCCTTTTTAAATTCCCATTTATTCCTTTTAATGAGCTTTAGTGTAGGAGGGAAAAAAATCTATATTGCAGAAGTGACAGAGAAAACTGCATGCACTCCATCTGCCTGTTTAAGAGAGCCTAACTCCTTTTTCTAGAGAAATCTTGGTTTTAGAAGGTAATTTTGAAGACAGTGAAATTTAAAGCTCATTACATTAGCCACTCAATAAATATATTTTGATATTTTCATGTGCCAAAGTTAACATTAATGAAATTAACATGTTATCCTTACTTTCATATTGCAGACAGACATAGACACCCAAACAAATGTGAAACTTTCAATCACAGAGAACAAATATGTAAATAGACATTACCAAGACAAAACATCAAGAAAGTATGAAGAAAGAATGCTCTGAGAAGTAATGACGTGAGAAGGGTTACACTATTGAGACTGGGCATTCAGGACAATTTTTAATATTCTATGCCATTTGCAAGAGAGCCAGAAATGTGCAGGACCCAAAATGGGGGAAACGTGGAGCCTGATGGGAGAACATTTTAGACAGATAAAATCATATCAAGAGTTGGTGTCAGGAGCATTCTAGTGCATTCAAAGAAATGAGGACAGCATAGCTATAGTTTACTGTTTGAGTAGAAGGATAGCAAATCCATAAGACAGGCAGGTCCCAGATCACTGAGAAAAATTTAAGGAGTGGAGGTCTTATCCTAAGGAGAATGGATGAAACATTTTGAACAAGGCAGTGTCAAGCTAAGGGTGCAATACTGGAAATTCAGGTAGATAGATAAAATGCTGTTTAAGTGTTTTACATAAGAGATGATTTAGGTTTGGATTAACCATTGACAGTGGAGGTGGAAAAACAATTTCAAGAGATACTCAAGACCTACTCTAAGCAAGCTTGTTGTATAAGTATTATAGGAAGAGACAGGTGCGGGAATGTTTTCATCTTTGGGCTTCAGATATTTGCTCAGTGTGTTACTTATGTCTTCAAATTAATTTCCTTCTCTAGCCTGATTTATCAAGCAGATAAATCTTCCAAAATAATAGCTACCAAGCACTGCATGCTTATTGTTTATTAGTACATAGATTATGTGTGATTTAAAAATCATTCATAAATCATCAACGCTAGCATTCAAAATACTAATTCATATGCCCCTTTCTTAATCTTCCAATAGCATCACATTACATTCTGTCTTCTCTTCCATTAAAACCGGCTGCTCAGTTTTTGCTGTAATTCTTCTTTAGTTCCCTCTTCTTCCAAGTAAAGTATAGAACTACCAGGAAAAAGATGCTTTACTTTTTCATCACTATACTGCTACATCTGGAGCACCCTTTTTTAATCACCTTCAGATTATATACAATTTATATGTTACTTACCTTTCGACCCTCCAATTATTCTAGATTTTCTCTCCTAAGTGTAGCTATTTAATGCTCCCAACAACTCTAGGAAATAGATAAAATTATGCTCATTTACATGGATATATGACAATAGATTCATCCTCTAACAAAATTGGGATAGGGTCAGAATATCTGTATACTTATTAAACTCCCCAGTTCTACAGGGAATGTTTATCTCAAGTACTATAGAGGTGTATAATATTAATGGATTTTTGGATGTTAAACCATCCCTGCATCCCTGGGATGAATCCTACCTGGTCGTGGTGGATGATATGTTTTATATACTTTTGTATTCTATTGGCCAATATTTTGTTAAGGATTTTTGCATCTATGTTCATTAGAGATATTGGTTTGTAATTCTCTATACCCGTGGGGTCTCTGCCCTGTTTGGGTATCGAAGTAATGCTGGCTTCGTAAAATGAGTTTGGGAGTTTGCCACTCTCTTCTAGGTTATGGAATACTTTGTGGAGGATCCATGTCAACTCTTCCCTGAATACTTGGTAGAATTCTGCTGTGAAGCCATCTGGCCCTGGGGCTTTTTTTGTTGGTAAGTTTTTGATAACCCTCTCTATTTCTTCTTTTGCTAGGGGTTTGTTGAGGTTCTTGATATCTGTCTGAGGTAATCTAGGGAGAGACTGTTTTTCCAAATATTTATCCATGTCTTCCACGTTTCTGAATTCATTATAATACAGACCTTCATAATATTTTGTGATTATCCTTTTAATCTCATTGGGGTCTGTTGTTACTGCCCCTGTTTTATCCCTCATCCTGGGTATTAATGTTTGCTCCTTTCTATCCTTGGTAAGCTTTGCCAGAGAACTGTCAATTTTGTTAATTCTTTTGTGTAACCAGCTTTTAGCTGCATTTATCTTTTGTATTGTTCTCTTGTCTTCCCACTGGTTTAACTGCCCTGATTTTTATTATTTCTTTTGCTATTGGAGGGGTGGTTCTGCTGACTCTGTTCTAGTTGTTCGAGGTTTTGTGTTAACGTATCTGTCATACACCTCTCTTATTTTTTCATATACGCATTTAATGATATCAAGCTACCTCTAATAACTGCCTTCATAGTGTCCCATAAGTTTTGATACGTTGTATTCTCGTTCTCGTTGGTTTCTAAAAACTTCCTGATATCCTCCCTAATCTGGGCCTGTACCATTCATGTCACAGGAGACCAATGTTCATCCTCCAATTAGTTGCCCTTGCTTTCCTGGACATCCTCTTATTAATCTCCAGCTTTACGGCATGGTGATCTGAGAAAGATGTCTGGATAATATCTATGTGTTTGAATTTACTCAGGCTGGACTTGTGTCCCAGCATGTGGTCTATTCTAGGAAAAGATCCATGTGGACTTGAGAAGAATGTGAAACGCTTTGCATTTGGATGGAAATCTCTATAAATCTCTATCTAGTCCTGTTGCCTAATTACCTTGTTTAACTCTTGCCTAATTACCTTTAACTCTATGGCCTCTTTTCTGAGCTTCTTTCCCAGTGCTCTGTCTTTCTCTGATAGTGGAGTGTTAAAGTCACCTACTATGATTGTTGAGTCTGTGATTTCTGTTTTCATCTTTTTAATAGTTTATTGGACAATATTTGCCACACCATTATTAGGAGCATAAATATTCAATATGCTAAGTGCTTTTGGTTTACTGAACCTTTGAGCATTATGTAGTGCCCCTCTTTGTCTCTTTATGGTTTGGAACTTGAAGTCAATATTGTCGGAGTTTAAGATAGCCACCCCTGCCTTTTGTGAGTTAGAATTCGGTTGGTAAACTTTCTGCCAACCCTTTATTCTTAGCATATTCTTGTCTGTGCACTTAAGATGTGTCTCTTGCAGGCAACAGATTGATGGATTATGTTTTCTGAGCCAGTCCTCAAGCCCTTTTCTTTTAATGTATGAATTGAATCCATTTGAATTCAGAGTTATTATCACTGTCTGTGGATTCATGGTTGTCATACCCTGTTTTGTGTTTTAGGTCTTTACCTATCTCACCTCATATCAGTGTGCTGCGTTTGAGTGGAGAGTTTCTATGTTGTCTTCTTTTCCCTCTGAGCCCCTGTTGTCCTGGTAATTGTTGCTGGAATGTTGGCTTCTAGATAGAGATGGGCTATATGGTGGTCTCTTGTTTGTTCTTGGTGGAAGTTGATCCTCTGGCCGTAGTGAGTCAGCCAATATATTCCACAGGTTCAGGTGTCTTGCAGCATAATCTTTGAGTCTTTCCTTGTCCTGGAAGACCCTGATCTCACCATCTATCTTAATGGATAACTTGTCAGGGTACAGGATTCTGGGGGAGTCGTTTTTGACCTTCAGTTTTTGGAAAATGTAGCTCAATTCTCTCCTCCTCTTCATGGTATCTGTTGATAGGCCTGCGCATATTCTTACCTGCACTCCTTTGTATGTGACTGTCTTCCTTTCTCTTGCTGCTTGTAAAATTTTCTCTTTTTTCTCGAAGTTGGATATTTTTACTATTATATGTCTTGGAGTGTTCTTCTTGGTGTCTAGTCTAGCTGGCGTCCTTTTTGCTTCCTGTATGAGTGCCTGGTTCTCCCTTGTTAGGGTGGGAAAGTTTTCTTCCAGAAATTCCTTTGCTAACTTGGCTGTCAACTTGTGTGTTTTATCCAGTAAACCGATAATTCTAATATTATTCCTCTTCATAGCATCTGTCATTCACCTCAGGCTATCTTTTGGTTCCTTAATTTTCCTATCTGACTGTCTTTCTTGCTTGCTTAGGTCTGTTTGAGTTTTCTCAAGATCACAGATATGGTTCTCTGCCTCCTCAAGCCTAATTGTAAATTCTGTGACCTTGTGTGTGGCTTCTGACATCTCCTCTGTTACCTCCTGTAGTTCCCTTTGGTGTGTGGACTTCATCCCCTCTATTGTGGACTTCATCTCCTCTATTATTTCATCCTTGTTCTGGGTTGCTTCCCTCAGCTCCTGTATTACTGCGAACAGACTTCTGAAGATTCCCTTCTGTGGCAGATTTGTATCTGTTTCTTCTATGAGAGATGTTATCTCTGCTACTATTTTTTGTCTCTCTGTTGTTTTTTTTTTTGGTTGGGAGTGATGTGGTCTGTTGATTTTTCCTAAATCCTTTCATAGATCCCATGTTTCTGGGAGGCCAGGGGATCCTTATCTGTGTTACTGTTAAGGATTCTTTCAGGCGGCTGCCTATGACCTACTCTAAGGATGGGTCAGACTGCTGTGTAGGCAGAGTTTCCAGAAGGCTTAGTGACCAGCAGTGGTGAGATGTTTCAGCTACTGGAGTGGGGACTGGAGCCTCAGTGAGTGCCCCAAGCTGCTTTGACCTGGTCTGGCAGGGTACCCTTAGCAGCCCTATTTTGGTTTAGTAATGAAAAAGAAAAAGTTAAAGATTTAAAAATAATTTTTAAAAATTGGGGGTAGGAAAAAGAAAAAACGGAGAGAGAGAAGGAAGGAGAAACTATAACACAGGAGAGAAAAGATATGATAATAATGAAAGTGGGAAAAAGAAAAAAGAGATAGAAGGAAAACCTATAGAAAAGGGGCAGAAGAGAAGTAATCGCAATAATGAAGAAGGAGGAAGAAAGAAGGAAGAGAAGAAAACACAGAAAGTAAAAGAAAAAAAGAGGAAACCAGTTCGAGATAAAAGATATATATATATATATATATGTATATATATATATATTTAGATCCCCCCCCCTTTTTCCCCTCCAAATTCTAGTGATGCCTAATAGAAGGCGGAGGTGGGCGAGGCCTCACTTCCACGGGATGTAGTGCTGCTCTGAGCTCTGGAGCTGGGCTATGAGAGGGGGAAATGCTCTTCAGATCAGCAAGTTCCCCCAAGTGCCTGCCGGTCTGTAGAGTTGAGCCTGTGGGAAGAGGATATGCAGGCAGTGGAAGCCCCATAGTGGCGAGCCTCCCGCACTGGCTGGAAAAGACTGGGGCCGCAAGGGGTGCTGAGGGAGGCACAGGCAGCATTGCCCTCCTCCTATGCCGCCTGGAGAGGGATGGGGCAGGTTTAGAAGCTGGCACTGGGGACCCCGCAGGGCACTGCAGTGATGAGATCCGGCCGGAGCACACAGATGGCTCCAGCGGGGACTGCAAAGCCGCGTCCCAGGCGCCTAGCAGGTGGGTGTTTATGGCTTGAGCTGCCAGCCCTGTGAGCAGCTCAGGTTCCTCAGCAACGTGGTCCAAGCCGGCTCGGACAGCAGCGGCTCTGGCAGGAAGCAGCCAGCATTGGGGACTGCCCTCCGCCCTGAGGGGAGTGCGCCGCATGGCAGGCTCAGAGCTCGGAGCTTCTGGGTGCTAGAAACCCCTCAGCGCACCAGGGAGGGCAAGGTCACTCTGGCAAGAGTGCAGAGCCCTGTCGCTCGTGCTCCCAGTGGGGAGGCACTCCCACTGTTCCACAGCAGGCAGGTTTAGCACTCCGGGCACAGACCAGCCTGCATGGGCTCCGGTGGAGATGCAGTGTCGGGGATACAAGCGGATATGGCGCTGGTGGGAAGTGCGCATCTCCGCTTCCTGGACCGGGAATAGAGTGGGAGCTAGGCTGACGGGGGCGGGCAGCTGGCAAACGTGGTGCCGGTGGAGAGGTCCCAGGCAGCAGTGGGGGTGGATGGTCCCCTGTGGAGGTCGCCCAGGCAGCCCCGGTAGATTGCAGGTCAGTTACCCGGGGCTTGGATGAATGGAGGGAGGGACACAGGCCCAGAGGCAGATCCTGCCACATGGGAAGAGGGGAACGACAGAAAAGGGAAGCTTCTCTCCTAGTGGGGTCCCGGGAGTGGGTAGCTGCTGTAAGGAGTCCCACCACTACTGAGTGTGTCTCGGCAGAGCAGGCAAGCGACTCTGGGTGCAGGGTCCCAGTCTGGGGATGGAGTGGGGCTATAGCTAGTCTCGGCCACAAATCGGGTCCTGGATCATCGAGGCCCTGGCTCAGGACAAATGCGTGGGGTGGGGGTGGGGTGCTGTCTGGAGGGGGATATTTTACTCACCAGACTCCTATCACTCGGCTACCTGGCCACCAAACCCGCCTTGTTCGAAAGAGTTCTCAAAGTATGCGGGTCTCCTGGTCCGCCATCTTCCCAGAAGTCTGAGGTAAACTCTATCTAAAGTACTATATAGGAATAAGTGATTTAATCTGTTTTCATAAATACCTTCTCCAACTTCCAGTGGGATTTCTAATCTCTCCTAATTGCCCAATCACAACTGAAAACTTATTCAAATTTTGTGGAAATTAATTCCAGTTGTCTTTCCTCATACATACATTCACTGCTATTAAATAGGAGTCCAGCTCATAACAACCCTGTAGAAAGGCTAGACCTGCCCCTGTGGGTTTCTGAAATTATAACGGTTTATAGGAGTAGAAAGCCTCATCTTTCTTCCATGGAGCATCTTGTGGTTTTGAACTGCTGGCCTTGTGGTTAGAAGCCCAATGCATAACCACTATGCCAGGGATCCTTGTTATCATTCTTTCTAAGCTATTATAAAAGTTTCGTTTTTCTGAGAACACAAAAACACAATGTTTGCTTTTATTTTTCTTTCAGAATATGAATCAAGGTGTGTGACCATGAAATGGAGATTTATGGAGTAAAATAATCTTGATGAGAGATAATGGAAAGAGTCACAAAACACAGCATTGAATATTCAAATTTCAGAGATGAATGGGAATGTAAAGGCCAGTTTGAGGAAAAACAGGGATGTCAGGAATGCCATTTCAGTCAAGTAATATTTACTCTGAAGATATGTCCACTTTCAGTCATGATCCATATTTAAGTTTACATCAAAGATTTACAGGTGAAGAGCAATCCTGTGAATATAAAAAATGTGAGAAATTTCTTATAAATGACTTGCAAGTCACTGGACATCAGAGAATTCATATTTGGCAAGCAATTCTATGAATGCAAGGACTATGAGAATGCCCTTAGTAGGGATTTTTACCTTAACCAGTGAGATAGTTTATTGTGCCAGCCTGGCCGATAAACACAAGTGGGATTAACGGAAGGGCAGAGAGATAAATGGCGTGGTGAGCCTCGTCTTTCTTGTCTCTCGCTCTTTGATCATCGGACCAGTGTGCAGCTGCCTTGCTTGTTCTGTGCCTCAATTTAAAGGCTACACTACCTGTGGGGCGCCTAGCCTGTGGACTGTGTCGCTGTAAGTTGAGGTCCCTTTAAGACATCTCTGGAGCTGGGGACTGGCAGTTGGTGACCTGCCTTGTGATTGGCTGCTGTGCTGACATAGCCTAGCTCTCTCTATAAATAGAGGAAGATCTGGCAGCAGACTAGACTTGAAGGACTGCTAGTCTCACACAACTCTCTCTCATGGGAGTGAGTTGCATTGAGCCATTTGTAGTGCTTTATAATTTAACTGTTCATTTCTTATATTATATATTTATCGGTATATGATTTAACAGTTCATTTCTTGTTATATATCTAATTATCTTTATAAATAAATATATTAAATTGTCAGCAATTTGGTTTTATCTCTCTAGAGAACCCTGTCTAACACACCCAGTGTAGTATTAAATTAAAATGGCGATGGGGAATGAGGTGAGGAACCAGACCCACCCGCTAGTACTAATACTAATACTAATAATACTACCCATGGGTTCAGTAATTTGCAATTGCATGGTTGAGATATATAAGTATTATATTAAAGTCATCGAGAGTATGAGAGATAAAAGAGATATTACAATGATGCAGTCAGACATATTACATGGTAACATTGCTCACCTCAGCCCAGCTTGGTGAACCACGCGGAGAGAGGGGGAAGGGAACAAGGGGAAGGGAACAAGGGAGAGGGGGAAGAGAAGAGTGCGAGCAGGGAGAGAGGTCAGAGAGATCAGAGTGCTCTATATCGCTGACCCAGGCCTATATATCTTTTGGGGGCATGCACACCCACTTATCACAGGTAGAGACATACGTCACAGGGAGGAGCTGCACTATAGGTTACACAACAATGAGAAGGGTGGTCAAGGGGGTGGTCTCTAGGTCTCCATAGGAATCATTATCAGTAGGGTGAAAACTCTGCCTACAGGAGCCTGTCCATTGTCCCCAGAGGCAGGGAGCAGGCCCACCCCTGTGGTGGGATGAGACAGCAGTCTGGCAACTGATTGCCCTCAGTGGAGGGAATGCCTGCGCATCTGACCTCCCCCCACAGCCAAGCATAAAAAAATTCATACTAATGAAAAACCCCTTGTATGTAAAGAATGTGGAAAGGATTTTACTTTTGTATCTGTTTTCATTTGGCGTCAGCGAATTCATATTGGTGAAAAAACATATAAATGTAAGGAATGTGGCAAGGCCTTTGGTAGTGGTGCAAATCTTGTGTACCATCAGATAATCCATACTGGTGAGAAACCTTCTGAATGTGAAGAGTGTGGGAAAGCCTTTGGTAGTGGCTCAAATCTTACTCACCATCAGACAATTCACACTAGTGAAAAGCCCCATGAATGTAAGGAATGTGGGAAAGCCTTTAGTTTTGGATCAGGTCTTATTCGACATCAGATAATTCACAGTGGGGAAAAACCTTGAGTGTATGGAGTGTGGGAAGTCCTTTAGCTTTGAATCAGCCCTTAATCAGCATCAAAGAATTCACACAGGTGAGAAACCTTATGAATGTAAGGACTGTGGGAAGGCCTTTGGCAGTGATTCAAACCTCACTCAACATTGGAGGATTCATACTGGTGAGAAACCCTATACATGTAAAATATGTGGAATGGCCTTCACTGGTGGCTCAGCTCGTACTCGTCATCAGAGAATTCTTACTGGTGAGAAACCTTACATATGTAATGAATGTAGGAAGGCTTTTACTTTTGGATCAGCTCTTACTTGATATCAAAGAATTCACACTGGTGAGAAACTTAATGCACGTAAGGAATGTGAGAAAGCTTTTAATAGTGCCTCGGACTTACTTCAACATCAGTGAATTCACACTGTTGAGAAACCTTATGTATGTAAGGAATGTGAGAAAGCTTTTAGAGGTCGTTCAAATATTATTCAGCATCAGAGAATGCACACTGGTGAGAAACCTTATGGATGTAAAGAATGTGGGAAGGCCTACAGTAGTGGCTCAGACATTACGCAACATCAGAGAATTCATACTGGTGAGAAACCCTACGAATGTAAGGAATGTGGGAAGACCTTTGGTAGTGGCTCAAAACTTATTCAACACCAGATAATTCATACTGGTGAAGAGCCATACAGTGTAAGCACTGTAGGAAGTCTTTTAGTAGTGGCTCAGCACTCAAATCGGCCTCAGAGAATACACACTGGTGAGAAACCCTACAAATGTAAGCAATGTGGGAAGGCCTTTAATAATGGTTCAAACCTTAGTCAACTTCAGAGAATTCATACAGGTGAAAAACCTTATGATTGTAAAGAATGTGGTAAATGTTATGGAAGGAGTTCAGATTTCAGGCAGCATATGAAAAGTCATTTTGGTGACACTGTGAATTGGAAGCTCTATGAATTATATGGTTAAAGGTCTTTCAACACTGGTGAAAGTCCCTACAAATATCAAGAACAAATATTTAAGCTTCACAGGTTAGTCAACCTGAGAATTCTTATAAGAGAGCAACAACAACCTACCTACTGTGGATTAAATATGTATTTGAGGAGTATGTTTTTCTTTATTTCAGAAAACTGATACTCGTAACTAGAAAGAATGAAGAAAATTGTATTTATATTTATAAAAACATCAAAAATCGGAGGTTATAAATTACTTTTATTGCTTTTTAATGTTCTTAAACTTTTGTGTATTGTGCAAATTCCATCTCAAAAGTATTTTATTTATCAAATATCTAAGTTGTCCCTTTCTTTCCTTCCCAGAATGTCATCCTAAAACCACTTAATCCATATCCTTATCCTTATCTGTACTGTGTTTTTTTTTTGCTTGTTTGAAAATAAGTTGTATTTTTGTTTATATAAACTTGGATATAAGGTTGATCTTTTGTCTTTTAAATCTCTAAGTTTGTGGTTATACTTGATTCTCATCTTATTTGTTATTTTTCTGACTTTAATGTCTGATTGATCTGTACATTTTATTTTGGGAGATTATGCAATTTTCCTTTTATACTCCTTGTGTTAGCCCGGGTAGATTAGAGAAACAAATCCATGTACACACATATGTGGATAAGAAAGAGATTAAGATACAAGAGCAATTGAACATTGAGAAAACATCCCAACCCAGTCCAGTCCAAAGTCATAAGTCCAATCAATATTAGCCCATATGTCCAACACCAATCCATAAAGTCCTCTTCAGACTCATGAAACACATGCAATGATGCCAAATGCAGAACGATCACAGGCCAGTGGCTGCAAAGTCAGTGGTGGTAGAAGCATCTCAGCGCTGGCAGAGGTCTCCACATGGCCATTCCAGTTCCCAGGGCTGCATCCTGGTAGGTCCATGTAGCATCTCCTCAGAGATGCCTCACAGGAAGTCAGCCTTGTTAGTAGAGAGTCTCCAAGGGAGACTGAGAGAGATAGCGTCTCTCACCTCCAAGAAGGAATTACCAGATTTCCCAAAATTCTCAGGAGAAGGCCATACTCACACAGAAGTCTCATTGGCTATCTCCAGAATGACAGCCTAGACTCCACTCCTACACTCCCAATCCTTAAATTGACACCAGACTAGGTGACTACCACACTCCTCTTTTTTCAAAACAGCTCCCTGCCATAAAAAATGTAAAGAAGAATAACAAAAGCATAACTGTAGTTATCTATAGTCTTATCTATTGTAGATGATTATCATACTTTTCAAAGAAACTCTTTAAGACTATATCTGTTGTTTTGAAGAAAATGTGAGTATGTTATTCTATAGCCAGCCTTTATATATTGTTGGTTAAATATATTGTTACTAGTTCATTAACTTGATAGTGTTCACCTGTCTTCATTAAACTTTTCTTTTGTTAAATAATAAAATTTGTGCCATTATCAACTGTTACTTTGATGACCCTTTTGGAATATGTGTTTACATTATTTATTTCTTCTTTCAGAAAAAAATGTGTGTTTATTGTTAGATTAAAAAATATTTAAACATTAGTTGAAGTTTCACCCACTTTTGACCATAATCCTCCATCTAAGCGCCATTCCTTAAACTTAGGTCATATTTATATCATATGAAAATGATCATATTTACAAAATTTACAAAATTGTCAAAGTGCATGACTAGAATAAAATTAAATGGTTTTGCTTTATACCATTAACTTATAGTTTTAATAAGTAAAAATGTCATACCCAGCAAGAGTACACATAAATACACACAGATTCACACTAGACATACGCTATTTGTGATAGTCCCAAACTGAAAAAATACAAATATCTATCAGCAAGCAAATAAATTATTTGTATTTAAAAATAAAAATAAATTAATTCTGTTTAGATAGGAGAATCATATTACAATGAAATGAAACAAGAATTGCTACCACAATAACGAATTAATGCTAGAAACAATATTGGAAGAACAAAATGTTAGATCAATAGGAATACATGTTCTCTGATGCCACTTATATAAAATTCGAAAATTACAAAATTAACCAACTATTCAAAGTCAGGACAGTGGAAGTAGACAGAAGAGGACTTCTGGAGATGGCAATGTTTTGGGTTATTGTCTTTTTAAAATCATTTTATTGGGGGCTCATACAACTCATCACAATCCATACATCCACCCACTGTGCCAAGCACATTTGAACATTTGTTGCCATCATTCTCAAAGCATTTGCTTTCTACTTGAGCCCTTGGTATCAGCTCCTCATTTTCCCCTCCCTCCCTGCCCTGCTCCCCGCACCCCACGAACCTTTGATAATTTATAATTTTTTTTTCATGTATTACACTGACTGATGTCTCCCTCACCCACTTTTCTGTTGTCAGTCTCCCAGGAAGAGGCTTATATGTAGATCCTTATGATCGGCTCCCCCTGTATATCCCACTTTCCCCTTACCCTCCTGGTATCGTTACCCTCATTATTGGTCCTGAGGGTTTATCTGTCCTGGATTCCCTGTGTTTCCAGTTCCTATCTGTACCAGTGTACATCCTTTTGTTTAGCCGGACTTGTAAGATAGAATTGAGATCATGATAGTGGGGGGCGGGGGCGGGGGCGGGGGCGGGAAGCATTAAAGAACTAGAAGAAAGTTATGTTTCATCATTGATATACTGCATCCTGACTGGCTCCTCTCCTCCTCGTGACCCTTCTGTAAGGGGATGTCCAGTTGCCTACAGATGGGCTTTGGGTCTTCACTCTGCACTCCCCCTAATTCACAATGATATGATTTTTTTGTTTTTTGATGACTGATACCTGATCCCATCGACACCTAAGGATCACATAGGCTGGTGTGCTTCTTCCATGTGGGCTTTGTTGCTTCTTTGCTAGATGGCCGCTTGTTTGTCTTCAAGCTTTTAAGACCCCAGACACTATATATTTTGATAGCCGGGCACCATCAGCCTTCTTCACCACATTTGTTTATGCACCCACTTTGTCTTAAGCGATCCTGCCTGAAAGGTGAGTATCATGGAATGCCAGTTTAATAGAACAACGTGTTCTTGCATTGACAGAGTACTTGAGTAGAGGTCCAATGTCTGTCTGCTCCTTAATACTAAACTTATAAATATATGCACATAGATGTATTTCCCCATCATTATATGTAAAAATATTTACATATGTACATGCCTTTATTTAGACCTCTATAAATGTCCTTAGCCTCCTAGTTCTTTCCTCTATTTCCTTTTACTTTACTCTTGTCCTACTATCATGCTCAGCCTTCATTTGGGTTTCAGTAATTCCTCTCGGTTACATTGCCCTTGATGACACCCTACCATGCCTCATACACCCTCCACAACATCGATTTTGGATCACTTGTTTCATTGTCCCTGGGCTTGTTAAAACCACTTCCTTTCCCCCGTCACCCCCTCTCCCATGTCCCCCCAGAACCGTTGGTCCCATTGTTTTCTCCTCCAGATTGTTTTAGAGGAGGATGCGGGGTGGGTTTGATGTAATTTCACATTAAGGAGGACTTTGTGAAGGGTCTCAGATATTCTCTTTGTGAAAGACTGGCTTTATTTTCTCCTTGTTCTGTTCTCTCAGCACTGAGTGATCTGTAGGCACTAATACATTAATGAGCTTTAGGTGGCCAAGCTTCCCTGTAAGCATGGCTTTCTCAAACTGGAGGGTGTGCAGGTGCATCTCATGGAGGTGTGTGTCTTCAGAGGGAAGGAACATGGCTTGCAGGTTAATGGCAGGAGAGGACTTCTCATTCTTTTGTGGTCTAGATGCTCGTTCTCTGTTTTCTCATGGCCTTCTTCCCTGTGATTCTGTCTCAAATCTCCCTCAACAACAAACCACTGACAAAGAAAAAATTAAAACACAACAAGAAAGAAATACTTGTGGAGGGGGAAGTGGGGGAAAAGGAAGTGGTGTTAACAAACGCAGGGACAAGGGAACAACAAATGATCCAAATTGGTGGTGAGGTGGGTGTGGGAGGCCTGGTAGGTCATGATCAAGGGTAATGTAACAAAGAGGAATTGCTGAAACCCTGGTGGGG
>NW_022104553.1:34985443-35020494 GCF_000313985.2 Echinops telfairi
GGGAGGAGATGAGCCAGTCAGGGTGCGATGTAGCAACGATGAAAAATACAAGTTTCCTCTAGTTCCTAGATACTTCCTCCCTGGCCCCACTATCATGATCCGAATTCTACCTTGCAAGTATGACTAGACCAGAGGATGTGTACTGGTACAGATGAGAACTGGAAGCACAGGGAATCCAGGGAGGATGATCCCTTCAGGATCAGTGGTGTGAGTGGTGATACTGGGAGGGTAGAGGGAGAGTGGGTTGGAAAGCGGGAACCGGTTACAAGGATCTACATGTGACCTCCTCCATGGGGGGCGGACAACAGAAAAGTGGGTGAAGGGAGATGTTGGACAGGGCAAGATATGACAAAATAATAATTTATAAATTATCAAGGGCTAATGAGGGAGGGGGGATCGGGGAGGGATGGGAAAAATTAAGACCTAATGCCGGGGGCTTAAGTGGAGAAGAAATGTTTTGAGAATGATGACGGCAATGAATGCACAAATGTGCTTTACACAATTGATGTATGTATGGATTGTGATAAGAGTTGTATGATCCCCTAATAAAACGATTTTAAAAATCTGCAAACATTACAGAAATGTTAGGCAGCTCGGTATTCCAGAAGTATCTCAGGTGTGTCAGTTATGGCATGTACCTTGAGCACCACTTGAAGGGGTGCAACACTCAACAGCTTCTATTAACCATTCCAGTTTCCATTTCCATCAATAAGAAGTTAAAACTTCAACAAATTAAAAGTAATGCTTTTATATTTGAAGACCTCCATTTCAGACTATGATTAAGTCTTGCTCTCCTGAGAAAGAAAATAAAGGGGTGGGGTGGGGGAGGCATTATTTTGAACACATTAAAGACCAATTTTCATCAGTGAAAGCAAAGAAGGTACTGTTGTAATTTCCATATACTTTCATGTTGTCTTAAGTAAAAGATTAATAAGCTTAACTTTCATTTTTGAGCTGTTATGGTAAAGTTATCTTAAAGATGTCTGATGTTTGGACAGGGGAAATTTTTCTGTCTTGTCATAAGCACTATTTTTTGTAGATACACCTCCACTAGATTCTTTCTTTTTTTAAAATCATTTTATTGGGGGCTCATACAACTCTTATCTCAATCCATACATCACATCCATTGTGTCAAGAACATTTGTACATTTGTTGCCATCATCATTCTCAAAACATTTGCTTTCTACTTGAGCTCTTGGTATCCGTTCCTCATTTCCCCTCCCTCCCTGCTTCCCCCTCCCCCCTCCCCCGTGAATCCTTGACAATTTATAAAGTATTATTATTTTGCCATATCTTACACTGTCCAACATCCCTTCAGCCACTTTTCTGTTGTCCGTCCCCTGGGAGGAGGTTATATGTAATCCTTGTAATCAGTTCTACCTCCACTAGATTCTTAAGGGCAACTGACAGCTTCTCCCTACCCACTCCTTACCCCATCCCCACCACCTCCTCACCCTCTCTCTCTCCCACACACTCTTAAGGGCACAGATATTTCTTGACCTAACAGCCCTGAATCTATTAAGTAAGGGTTACTCATACAGTCCTCATAGGAAACTTAAGATGGAAATAATCTTGTCTCCATTTTACAAGGGAAGAACTGGAGAGTCACACGGATTAAATGAGTCATCAAAGAATGCACACGACACAGGAATGGAGTCTGATTTAAAAAACAAACAAAATGGAATTAGAAGTACACATGATATATTAGAGAAAACATCTGTGAAAGTAAAAGGAGAAATATATGCCATGGACAATGACAGGAATGGGGTGGTATGTTAGTCTGGGTTGACTAGAGAAACAAATTCTTAGACACGCAAATGTGTCTAAGAGCTTTATATAAAGAGTAATTGTATATTAAGAAAGCATCCCAGCCCAGTTCAGATCAAGTGCATAAATCCAATATTAGCCCATATGTCTGGTACCAGTCTGTAATTTCCTTTTCAGACTCACGCAGCACATGCAATGATGCTGAGTGCATGAAGATTGCAGGCCAGTGGGTAGAACATCTTGTGGATCCAGTGGCTGTGAAAACATCTCAGGGCTGGCGTGGGTCTCTACATGGCTCTCCTACAGCTCCAGGCTCTGCTTTCATCAGCATAGCTCCATCTGGCTTGTCATCAAGAATGTGAAGCAGAGTGTGTGTCCTGCCTCCAGGGAGGAAAACAGGAGTTCCCAGAATCCTCAGGCGGTCTCATTTGCTATGACCTGATTGACCGGCTAGACTCCACCCCTTCACTCAAGTTGACAGGAGATTATGTAACTGCCACAGGTAGGGAATGGGAGCAAACACAAAGAGGAAGCATCCAGAGAATTCTTTTGTAGTGATGGAGCAGTTCTGTATCTTGAGTGTGATGATGTTTATATAGAAGAAGATTTCATAGTACTGTGCACACACACAAAGCCCTGGATGTGTAGTGATTGCCATTGGGCTGCTGACTGCAAAGTCAGCAGGTCAGAACCACCAGTTCTACTTCCATAAAGAATTAGTCTCATAAACTTGCAGGATCAGTTCTACTCTTCCCTGAAGGCTCATTGTAGGTCAGCATCAACTCAATGGCAATGAGTTTGGTTTAGGTTTATACACACAGGCACAAAAAAGGGCAAAAAATTTTAATTGATGAAAATAAAAAAAGTCTATAGCCCTGGTGGCATAGTGGTTCCACACTGGGCTGCTAACTGCAAGGCCAGCAGTTCTACACCACCTGCTGATCCACAGAAGGAAAATCTTGCTTTTTACTCTGGTCAATAGCTACCGTCTCAGAAAACCACTGGAGCAGTTCTACTCTGCCCTTTAAAGTAATTGTTTCAGTATTGACTCAATGACAATGCACGAGATGTTAACAGTAATGTACTGGGTTTGATACTGTATTACAGCTCTCAATATTGGAGTGATAGATGAGTGAAAAATGTGTAGTGAATATTAGAAGAACCGAGGTGCTAGGGAATGGGGACACTTCATACCTAAACTAAGACACTATTTTGAATTAAACTAAGATTTTCATCTCGACTTTTCTAAAGAAATCATTCTATGTTTTATTTTCCCCAAAGTTTTACTACTTGAAGAACTAAGAAGGCAAAAGTCAAGATTTCTAAACTAAATAAAAGCTTTGCACAACTGGTCCCAGAGAAGTCCCCTTGGTCAGCATGAGGGTAGGAAATGGAACTGATAATGTTAAGCAAAGTTAAACCTGTAAATAATTTTGTAGCTAAGATAATTTTTAAAAAACCAGTCTTTGTGTCCATTTCTGACTCACACTGACCTTATAGGACAGAATAGAATTGCTTCATAGGGTTTTCAAGGCTATAAATCCTTCCAGAAGCAGCCTGCCACATCTTGGTCTCACAGAGCAACTGGTTGGTTTGAACCATCAATCTTTCAGTTAGCAGCCCAATTCTTAGAATGTTGTACCACCAGGCTCATCATAGCTAAGATTAAACCCAACCCAACCTAAGTAATTGCCATCCAGATTCCTACTCATAATGCTTCATAGGACAGAGTGGAACTGCCAAATAGATTTTCTGAAGCTGTACATCTTTACAGGAACAGGTAGCCTCCTCTTTCTCTCATGGACTGCTGGGTTTGAATTGCAGACCTCCCGGTTAGGAGCCCAGCGCCTAACTCAGAAGCACCAGGATTCCTTTGTAGCTAAGGTGGATACAAATTAAATATTAGTTCAGAACCTGCTCCCAAATGAAAATTTCACTCACTTGAATTTCCCACTGCATTCTTATTGCCTCACTGCCATTGACTGAGTTCCAACTCATAGCGACCCTATAGGACAAAGTAGAATTGCCCCTGTGGGTTTACAAGACTGCCACTCTTTGCAAGAGTAGGAAGCCTGGTCTTTCTCCAGCTGAGTGACTGGTGGTTTCAAACTGCTGGCCTTGCATGTAACAGCTCAACATAGCCATTATGCCACCAGGGCTTCTGTATTTTGATTCCTGTGTTAGGCAAGGTTCTCTAGAGAAACAAAACCAGGACACTTATGATTATATACATGAGGATAGGTTTATACAATGAGAAGAAATATAACAGCTAATTAATCCACACAGAAGTACAAAGGGCTCAGTTCAACTCACTTTCATGGAACAGTTAATATACTGAAAGTCCTTTGACACATGTGGGTTGTTGAATCCAAAGTCAAGGAAGCAGACAGCAGAGTCCTCTCTTGGGCAAGGCAGGCAGAGTCTGCCCACAGGGAGCAAACATCAGGGTAGGTCAGCAACAGTCAGTAGCCCCAGAGTTTAGCAAAGCAGGCCCAGATGAGATATCAAACTCAAGCAATGCAAGTTGACAGGCTCCACCAGCCTCAAGCTCAAGTGTTGTATGTTCCAAAAGTGGCGATGCAGGTCTCAAAGGACCCTCAAGCTCTAGAGACACAATCCATGATCCACAGGTTGGCTGGGTCCACAGGCGGTGTAGTACATAGGTTGAGACTAAAGTAGCAGCATGCTGGTCCAGTGGTCAGAGAGCAAGAGAGAAAGGGGATGGGGGGGGGGGATTTATCTCTTTGCCTTCCCATCAAACTGCAACCTGATTAATCCCTCATGTTCCTATTGGCCAGTTCAGCACAATAAACCTACCACAATTCCTAAAACCCAGACTCACTGCTATCTATTCAATGCCCACTCATAGCAACCCCCTGTGGGTGTCCCAGACTGTGACGCTTCATGGGAGCAGAAAGCCCTGTCTTTCTCCTGGGGAGCAGCTGCTGGTTTCGAACTGTCAACCTCTCAAGAGGATCAAAGTCCAAGGCTTCCATTGTAAATCTGTAACTAATGTAGAGACTAAGCTTGTTGAAATGTGACACAGACTGCAGATGGGACAGAAAAATAATCCCCGACAGAATGTTTTATTAAACCATTCTCAGGTCCTAACAATCTCATAATGCAACAAATAAACTTATTCATAATCTTCAAGCTTGTAGTTTAACAAAACCTTTATAAATTTTGCTGTGCTTACTCCCCACTTCCCTTCCAACCAAAATCCAAAGTCACTACGGTCGAGTTAATACTGATTCATAGCGACCCTCTTTGGGTTTCCAAGACTATAACTGTTGATGGGAGTCTTTCTCCCAAGGAGCTGCAGCTGGTTTCTGCCAATTCTGTGGATCACAGCCCAATGCAAAACCACTACACCAGCAGGGCTCTTGCCCCCCTTTCCAGAGTGAGCACAAAGAGTTGGCTTTCCCCACCTTTTAAAACCTGTAATTTGGACCACTGCAACATCTTGCATGGATATTTATAGTTGCTTCCCATATCTGAAATTATTTCACTCAGTAACACTTTTGTTTTAATTGCTCACATAGTGTCAGTCTAAAGTTTTCCTTAAGACAGGGACATGGAATGCTGTCCTATTTTTTTAACAGATGTATTGAGATATATTTCCACATACCGCAAAATTCTCAATTTTAAAGTATAGTTAAGGGAATTTTTGCATATCTAGAGTTGTACAACTATCACTACAATCTGATGTCAAATGTTTCCAATCCTCCATAAAGAACCCATACATATTACAACCATTCACCTTTCCTGCTCCTCACCACACCCACCCACTCCAGTCTCTGCCAGTTACTAATCTTTGTCTTTATGATTTTGACTATTGTGGACACTTCATGTAACTGGATCATACCAGAGGAGGTGAGCTACTTGCACAGCATAATGTTTCAAAGGTTCATCCATATTGCAGTACAAATTAATACATCATTCTTTATTGCAATTACGTACTGTAACTCATTTGGTTTATCTATTCATTAATTGGTTGACATTTAGATTGGCTCCATCTTTGAACTATTTTTCATCTTCCTGTGAGTCTGTAATTATTTAAAATAAAAATTAAAAGACAAAAACATAAGTGCAATTAGCAGCCAATGTTGGAAATCACTAGTCTAACTTATTAACATTCCAATTTGTTCAAAATGAATAAAAGCAAGGGAGTATCACAAAGCTTCAGAGCTATAAAACCCCAAAACAATATAATTTACCTAACAACAAGTGCTGCTATAACAGAAACACAGAAAGTAGGTGGCTTTATTTTTTAAGACTATTATATTGATTTTTTTCTTTTTTTTTGTAAATTGGGTGCAGACTAGCTCAGTTTTCCATGTAACCATTCATATATGTTTCTATGTCACTGGTTGCAGTCTCCACAGTGTAGCATCACGTAACCCACCTCCTCTTTGTGGTTTCTGTTTCCATTCTACCTTTTTTTCTAACTGTGGGAGATCAGCTTCCACAAGTGGATGGGTCCAAGGGGCAATTGTGTAATTAAAGGGTAAATCAAAGAGACATCAGACAAGGCAGGCAAGGGCTCACCTCTTCCACGGAGGCCAGAACGAGAGAGTTCGAATGTATTCTCTCACAGGCTTATATTATCTTGGGCATGCAAGCTATGTCATACACATACGTAACAGGAAGGGGTTGTATCAGAGACATGCACATAAACAAGCAGGGGACATGCCAGGGGCATGTATGTGACAGGAAGATACATACATAACAAGATGGGTGGGTTCTAGAGTTAAGATGGCAGCTTAACCTTCATCATTTCTGAGCTAGCTTGACCTGAAGTGTCCCTGAACTCTCTTCCAGGGGGAACAATCTATGATCCTTATCAGAAAGGAGAGGGCCCTAATTAGGGTGGGGTGGTCTGATGGCTCTTGATAGCTGAGATAGTTTATTGTGCCAGCCTGGCCGATAAACACAAGTGAGATTAACTGAAGGGCAGAGAGATAAATGGCTTGGTGAGTCTCGCCTTTCTTGTCTCTCGCTCTTTGATCATCGGACCAGTGTGTGGCTGCCTTGCTTGTCCTGTGCCTCAATTTAAAGGCTACACTACCTGTGGGACCCCTAGCCTGTGGACTGTGTCGCTGTAAGTTGAGGTCGCTTTAAGAGATCACTGGAACTGGGGACTGGCAGTTGGTGACCTGGCTGGCAGTTGGTGACCTCCCTTCTGATTGGCTGCTGTGCTGACATAGCCTACCTCTCTCTATAAATAGAGGAAGATCTGGCAGCAGACTGGACTGGAAGGACTGCTAGTCTCTCACAAGTCTCTCACGGCAGTGAGTTGAATTGAACCATTTGTAGTGCTTTATGATTTAACTGTTTCTTTCTTATATTATATATTTATCTGTATATGATTTAACAGTTCATTTCTTGCTATATATCTAATTATCTTTATAAATAAATAGATTACATTATCAGCAATTTGGTTTTATCTCTCTAGAGAACCCTGTCTAACACAACCAGCAACTTGGTGGCAGGTTGATTACATAGGACCACTTCCATCATGGAGGGGACAGCATTTTGCTCTTTCTGGAATAGACACCTACTCTGGATATGGATTTGCCTTCCCTGCACGCGATGCTTCTGCCAAAACTACCATTCATGGACTTACAGAATGCCTCATCCGCCGGCATGGCATCCCACATAGCATTGCTTCAGATCAAGGAACTCACTTCACAGCAAATGCAGTGCGGCGATGGGCCCATTCCCATGGAATCCACTGGTCGTATCATGTTCCTCATCATCCTGAAGCTGCTGGCTTGATAGAAAAATGGAATGGGCTCCTAAAGACACAATTTTGGTGCCAACTAGGTGGCAACAACTTGCGGGGCTGGGGCAATGTTCTCCAGGAAGCTGTATACGCTCTAACCCAGTGGCCAATATATGGTGCTGTGTCTCCAATAGCCAGAATTCATGGGTCCAGGAACCAAGGGGTGGAAGCTGCAGTGGCATCACTCACTATTACTCCTAGTGATCCACTTGCAGCATTTTTGCTTCCTGTCCCAGCAACCCTGTGTTCCTCAGGCCTGGAGGTCTTGATCCCGAAGGAAGGAACTCTCCCACCTGGAAACACAACACGGATCCCACTGAACTGGCAGCTGAGAATGCCCCCTGGCCACTTTGGGCTTCTTATGTCTTTGGATCAACAGGTCAGGAAGGGTGTCACTGTACTAAGTGGTGTTATTGATCCTGATTACCAAGGAGAAATTGGACTGGTATTACATAATGGAGGTAAAGAAGAATATGTCTGGAATCCGGGAGATCCCATAGGCCGACTCTTAGTGCTACCATGCCTTGTGATTAAAGTAAGCGGTAAATTACAGCAACCCAATCCTGATAGGATGTCTAATGACCCAGACCCCTCAGGAATGAAGGTCTGGGTCACCCCACCAGGCAAAAAACCACAGCCAGCTGAGGTGCTTGCTGAGGGCAAAGGTAATACAGAATGGGTAGTAGAAGGTAGTTCTACCTATCAATTATGACCATATGATCAATTGCAAAAGCGAGGATTGTAATTGTCAATGTATTTTCTTTTTATGTGCTTATTGCATATCTTTCCTTTGTTCAGGTATATCAGATACAATTGGACTGTGTTTTCATTTATATGTATGATAGATGATTGATGGTAAGTATAAGTGTGATTTCATCAATGTCCAGAAATTATATAAGTATATATGGCTAAAGAATTGTGTACAGGTGCCGGGTTGGCAAGGGGTGGATTGAGATAGTTAGTTTATTGTGCCAGCCCGATAAATACATGTGGGATTTATTGAAGGGTGGAGAGATAAATGGCTCAGCGAGCCTCGCCTTACTTGTTTCTCGCTCTTTGATCATTGGACCAGTGTCCGGATACCTTGCTTGTTCTGTGCCTCAGTTTGCAAGCTATACTACCTGTGGGACACCTAACCTCTGGACTGTGTCGCTGTAATTTGAGGTCCCTTTAAGACCCGCCTCGCCACACATTGGAATTTACATCTCTTGAGCTGGGGACTGACTGTTGGTAACCTGGTTGGCTGTTGGTGACCTGCCTTGCTGGTTGGCTGCCAGTGCCCAGAGAATCTGAATCTCTCTACAGAGGACTGACTACCTGGCGGCCCTCAAGACTTGAAGGCCCACAACTCTCTAACATGTTTGAATTGTACTGAGCCATTTGTACTGTTTTATAATGTAACTGTTTATTTCTTGTATTATATATCTATCTGTATAACTGCTTTATAATTTAACTGTTTATTTCTTGTGTTATATATCTATCTTTATAAATATATATATATAATTATTAGCAATCTGGTTTTGTCTCTCTAGAGAACCCTGTCTAACACAAACAGTGTCCCTCAAACCATAAGCAATAAGAGGAATCAAACCAGTAATTGACCAGTTATTAGTAATTTTTATTTAAAGAAACTGTATTTCAAAAATTAGTGGCTTACCAACTTTAATGTGTGTTTCTCCCTAAAGCCACGGAGAGGTACTAACACCATATATACCCCCTCGGGAAAGATCTTTTATGTAGCTATACAACCGGCTCTTGTAACAGATCTGGGTGCCCCTCTGCCACAAGTTCCATAGGCACCCAATGCTTGAGCTCTCTCTCATCTCAGACATGTCTTGTGCTCCCTGGATACAGTACCTCTGTTATACTCTTATAATCATGTCACCCCTAGGAAAATCTCCCACTAACACTCCCAAAGTTTACTAGATAATATTCTTACTTGAGGCAAGAATTTCTTTTTTTTTCCGCTTTCAATGTTCCTGAGTGGGGTAAACTAAACATGAGTTCATTATTGCCCACCACACAGCTGAGCTGGAACTTTTATTTAATGAGGAAGGGCTTTAAAAATGTAGGAGTTCTTAAGCAAATATCGTTTAATCAGCTGTCACTCAGCATCAATAACAATGGGGAGGCAGTGCTAGACACCCTCATTGTGGTCATTTCTTTTCCCTTCTCTATCTATTTGGAAGACAGCGACTTGGCCAAGTAACTGGAAGATCCCTATTTGTACCCATTCCAAAGAAAGGTGGCCCAACACAATGCTCTAGTTATAGAACAGTATCATCGTATCACATGCAAGTAGTATTTTGCTGGAGATCACCCAACAATGGTTGCAGCACTACATTGACTAGATTTGAATAGATTCCAGTCTATTTTTCCAATTAATTTTCTTCCAAGGACCTAGAATTAGCTAAGAGACACTGATAGCAAAATGGGCGCATCCAGACTGTCTCTTCTCAACCAGAAACAGTTCAGAAGCTTGATGACCTTCACCTCTTTTCCCAAAATGAGTTTTAATACATGGTTTCTCTGGCAGGAATTTTTAGGGATAGTAAACAGTACACAGAGGAAACAATGGCTGTAAAAATTAAATCAGCCCAGGAAACACCATATGGAAAAACCACAGGTTGTAGAAACAATGTATTCAGGGGAACATAACGGACAATGTGGCATTGTAAAATTAAGTAAAAAAACCGATACAGTCTATACCTCAGTTTCAGTTCACAAATTTCCCCCGCCTAAAAAACAAACAAACAAACAAAACAGGTTCAACTGGTTTAAGAGACATACACAGCAAGGACCTTTGTCACCCCCAAGTGACACAATGGTGGTTCCAGTCCTAACCCTGGATTTGAACTAAGAATAAAAAGTTGTGTGCTCGCCCAACTAGTTATGCTAAGATTCCCAGGCTCCCTTGCTACGACTTCATCTTGCATTTTTAGATCCACCGTGACTTAACACTGCATGCTGCTACTGAACAAGGGGGCTAAGAACAAGTTCATTAAAACCATGACCGAATACATTGCCCAAACCAGAAACATTGCACCAAGAAACACATACTAATCCTTGAATAAGATAACTGCCTATAAAAGCCGTTTACTTTGTAAATTCAAGGAGACCTAGCTGACTATGGCATCCCCCTGGAAGCCTCTCCTGAAGGTCTCTAGTCTTTAATAAATTTCTTAACGTAACTTTGACTTTCATGTCTTGTCCACACCTTTCCGGGAGAAGAGTGCTTTCAATAGTCTTCATCCAACACCATAGTTCAAAGGCATCAATTCTGGGGTCTTCTTTATTTGTTTTCCAATTTTCACATACCCGTGGGACTACTGAAAACAGCATGGATTGGGTTGGGTGCATCTTAGTCTTTACCCTGTGACGTAGAGGTGCAATGCAGCAGATTTGCCCAATGCAATAAAACTTTGGATATCTTCACTGCTGTTAAGGAGGACCTGAGACAGTACAGATAAGGAACATTGCAGTATAAAATGGATGAACTCTTAATGATTTACCTATTTCCCAAAGAGAAATAGGCAAAAAGAAAAGCGTGGATATACTAAAGACACTTAAGTATCCGAAGAGAGATTGGGCTGTCTGTTCCTGCAAAGATGGACAGTCTTGCAAACCTTGTTATAGGCTCTACGAGGTGGGATCTCTTGACAACTGTTTGCCTGGTTTGGTTTGGTACTCCTAACAAGAGCAACAACCACTGCCACCTCCACTGGCGAGGGTCCCTTAGACTACCCACATGCCAAGCAATTCCCAGTGCCCTGGATGAATTAACTGCAAAAACTTTTTTTTAATTAAAAAGGGTGGGGGGGGCAGGAGAGGGGGCTTTAGTCTTTTAGAGTTTGGGCCTCCATTCCCTACAGGGCACTAACGACCCAACCCCAAACCCATTTCCATTCAGACTCTGAACGTGGCGATTCGACAGGACAAGGGGCCCTGGCCTCTAGGGTTTCCGAGGCTGTAATCCTAGGGAAATGGGCCGTCACAGACCTCTCCCGTGGACACGCTGGTGTGTTCGAACCGCTGCCCTTTCTGTCGGCCAGCAGGGGCTGAACAATGGGGCCACCAGGGCTCCCTCACAGGGCACGGTCCTCGGTAATTCCCATCACGCCCGGGCCGCGCAAGCTCCGCCCACATCCAATCCCACCCGCCGCCCGGCGCCCCTGGGAGCGCGCGCGCGGGACTCGCGCCTGCGCACTGGAGCCCGGCCGGGCGGTCCTGGGCAGCCTCCGGGTCACCGTCCTGGGGACCCCGCGCTCCTCCGAGAGCGGCCCGAGTGCGGTGAGCCGGGATCGTCGCAGCTGGGGCTGGATCTGGGGACCTGGCGAGGGACGGGGCAGGGTGCGGGCCCCGGGGCCGCGTGGAGTTCGTCCCGGGGAGCGGCCCCCAGACTGCGGAGGGGAGGGCCGAGCGCGGGAGGCTGTCACGGGGGAGGGCCGAGCGCGTGAGGCTGCAATGGGGAAGGGCTGAGCGCGGGAGGCTGCAATGGGGGAGGGGAAGCGCGGGAGGCTGTCATGGGGGAGGGCCGAGCGCGGGAGGCTGTCATGGGGGAGGGCCAAGCGCGGGAGGCTGTCATGGGGGAGGGCCAAGCGCGGGAGGCTGTCGTGGGGGAGGGCCGAGCGCATGAGGCTGCAATGGGGAAGGGCGAGCGCGTGAGGGTGTCATGGAGGAGCGCTGAGCAAGTGAGGCTGTAATAGGGGAGGGCGAGCGCATGAGGGTGTAATGGGGGAGGCCTGAGCACGTGAGGGTGTAATGGGGGGTGCGGCTCGGTGTGTGCTCCACTGCCGGCCTTGGGGGAATGAGCGACCCCGAGAGCTCGCCACCCTCGTCCTCTCCTCTGCCACCCGAGCCCGGAAGCAGAGAAAGGGCCCAAAAGGAAAGTCGGAGGGAAAGCCCAGACTGAAGGGCCCCAGTTGAACCCCAGGACCTGGAGTGGGGACGGGTTTCGGGGGAAGGGTGCGATGGACAGTCCTAGGGAAGACTGATGACCAGGTGGCAGGGCACTTAGAGCAGCAGACTCAGACATGGATGACTGGGTGCCTCTTCCCATCTTAGTCTTTCCGTCTGTGCAGTAGAACCCCTGATGGCCTAGTGGTTATGCATGCCGCTTCAATCTTCAAGGTCAGCAGTTTGAAAACAGCAGTCCCTCCTCGGGAGAAAGAGCTTTCTAGTCCCCAGAAGAGTTACTGTCAGTCACCCACGGCACCGCCAGGGCTCTGCGTGGCATGACTTGATGGCAGCGAGTGAGTGAGAATGTCTGCTTTGAGCACTGTGTTCCTTTAAGATCCGTGGGTATGGGATCAAATGGAGAATCGCAGCTTGTAAGATTAGATAGTAAATTTAGAGGAGAGTGTGTTTATGTTACTGGGGAGGAAACAACTCTGAAAAGAAAGGCTGAGAATAGGTGCACAATCAAAGTCACGAAATTATTGAAGTGTAGAAATTGTTGAATTAGTATATGATCAACTCTATGTTCTTAACAAAAACAAAAATAAAATACATTATTTACTCCCCCCCCCCCCCTAAAAAAAAAAAGTTACAGTCACTGAAACCCGCAGGGGCAGTTCTACCCTGTTGGGTTGGCATCAACTCCATGGCCATGAGTCTGTTTTTTGTTTTGTTTTGGTGGGGTGGCGTGGGGAGCGTGTTGCTCTTTGCTCTTGTTTGTCTAGTCGGTAAGAAACCTTGGTGGCCTACTGGGTTGTGTGCTGGGTTTCTAAGTACAAGGTCAGCAGTTCAAACCCACCAGCCTTTCCTTGTTAGAAAGATGTCAGGGAGTATGATTAAAAATACAAATGATAACAGTATCTACTTTATAGGATTGTTTTGAAGGTTACCTGAGTTAATCCCCGTAAAACGCTTAGAAGAGTGTGGTGGTCCATTGTGAGTGCTTAATTAAGACTGGCTGTTGCAGTCTTTTTTATTGCATGATTAAATGATGATTCTTCATTATTTCCCATCTGCGTTCTCCATTCCTAAGAGCTGTATGAATGTGCAGTTAATTACGATGTCTGTCAGAAAGCAGCAGCTTGAGGGGGCCAGAACAAAAATTCTTAACATAAGGTCTTTGGTCTTCTGGAGGAGGCCTCATAGCGACCCCATAGAACAGGGCAGAACGGTCCTGGGAGTTTCGGAGACTGGATCTCACCTGATGGAATATTGTGGAGGTCATTGAAAACCATGTGTGTAAAGAGCTTGTCAGAAGAAAACAGTATCAATGTAAGATTGAGAAGTACTCATTTGTGTGGATTATAGTCTCCAAGAAGTTAAAGTTATATGTGATTGCTTAGATAAGACTGTTTAAGATATTTTGCACATATTGAATACTTATTCATTGGTGCCTGGAAAGGGTGGATCAGCTTATTGATCTGGGTTATTGATCAGCTGTTCTGAAATAAGTTTTTTACCCCCTTATGTCTGCTTTGCCTCCCAAACCAAAAATCCACTGGGTTTCAGAGTATATAAATCTTCATGGGAGCTGATAGCCCCCATTGTCTCTCTTTAAAAAAAAATCATTTTATTGGGGGCTCTTACAGCTCTTAAAACATTCCATGTGTCAATTGTATCAAGCATATTTGTACATATGTTGCCATCATCATTTTCTAAACATTTACTTTATATTTGAACCCTTGGTATCAGCTCCTTCCCATTGTCTCTTAATCATGGAAATGCCATGAGCCAGGATTTTGTCCCTTAACAGAGACTCTCGGGGTGTTGTGGAGAAAACAACATTCGAGAACTAGCAGGAAAAAGACTCCCAGCAGCCCTATCGGACAGAGTAGAACGACTCTGGGTTTTTCAAGACTGTAAATCTTCACAGAGGAGAAAGCCTCATCTTTCTTCCATAGAGCTGTGGTTGGTTTTGAACTGCTGACTTTGTGGTTAGCAGCCAGCAGTGACTTTTTTTGGAGTAGGAGATTTTTTTTTTTAGTTACACTGATTTCCTGTTGTGACCACCTATGCAAGCCTATTTAATCACAATTTTCGTGATGACTGTAAGATACTCCATATATCCAAAATAAACCACCAAATGCATTGCCATCGAGTTCATGACAAGGCTGCAAATATTAAGGAGAGCAAGATAGCCTCATCTTTCTCCCAGGAACAGATGGTTGATTTGAATCAATAACTTACCCAACTGCACTACTGAGGCTCTCTTCCATACTCCAAAGTTATTAAATTTTTTTTAATGGAATAGCTTTTTCTGACGATGAATTGAAATATTTAGTATAATAAACAGTTAAAGAAGGAAACTAAAATTTTTCCATGGCACCAACCTCCAGAAATAATCACTGTTAGTATTTTAAAGTCTATTTCCTCAAATATTTATATGAGAATGTGTGCTTTTGCCTATGGTTTTATTTCTGAAGAAAAAAGAATGAACACTAATGGGAAGTTTGAAAGTTCAAAAGTCCATCCCAATCATAGTGACTCTGTGTAGGGTGCCTGAGACTGAATGTCAGCCTTTCTCTCAGAGCAGTGGGTGGTTTGATTCACTGACTTAGTGGTTAACGGCCCAACTTCTAACCCACAGTGACACCAGAGCTCATTTTAGTTGTTGTATTAGGCAGGGTTTTCTAGAGAAACAAAACCGGGACACTTAGGATTTTCTATGTATGGATAGGTTTATACAGCAAAAAGGAATATAACAGCTAATTAGTGCACACTGTAGTACAGAGGGCTCAGTTCAACTCACTTTCATGGAACAGTTAATATACTCGAAGTCCTTCAACTCACGTGGGCTGCCAGTTCCAAGGTCAGGGAAGCAGACAGGAGTCTTCCCTCAGGCAAGGGAGGCTGAGTCTGCCGGAAGACAGCAGGGTGGGTGGGTCAACAACAGTCAGTAGCTCAGTAGCTTATGGAAGTAGGCCCTAAGCAGGCCCTGATGGATCTGGAACTCAAACACGGTGACAAGATCCACCAGCCTCAAGCTCAAGCAATGTATGAACCAGCAGTGGTGAAGCAGGTCTCAAAGGAACCTCAAGCTCTTGCAACAGGATTCATGTGTTGGCTTGGCCCACAGGTAGTGTAGGTCTCAAAGGAACCTCAAGCTCTTGCAACAGGATTCATGTGTTGGCTTGGCCCACAGGTAGTGTAGCACAGAGGTTGAGGAAGAGAAATAGCTAAAGTAGCAGCACACCGGTCTGATCACCAGAGCACAAGAGGGAGATGGGAAGCCAGCTGCCTTTATTTATTTTGGTTGTCCTCCAATCAAGCTGCGACCTGATTAAACTCTGCCCACATGTTCCTATTGGCCTACTTAGCACAATAAACCTAACTTTCATAATTGTGACAGAAAATTACCCTTTTAGAATTAAGGGCTTTTAAATTTTGAATTAGGCTGAGATTTACATATAAGATCATTACTTGTGCCTTCAACAATTCAAACAATTTATCAAACCACCCAATGGCTTACTTTGTTCCCCTGCCTCCTCCTTCCCTACCTCATTTCCCTCTTGTAGTATATTATCTTCCCCTTCCCTCAAGTTACACTTAGTTACCTGCTAGCCAATTGCTTCCCTTTTCCACCCTTTCCCACCCCTGCTAATTATCAAAGTCTCTTTCTGTATGAAAAACGTTTCTTGATTTTTCTTTTGTATAGTAGTGGTCTCACCATATTTGTCCTTTTGGGGTTTTTTTTTTTTTTTATTAATTTCACTCAGCATAATGACCTCTAAGCCCATCAATGCCATGAAATGTTTCACACTTTGATCATTACCCTTTGGATGTAAAATACTCCATTGTGTGTATGTACCAACGTTTATCCATTCTTCCACTGATGGGCCTTTAGGTTATTTCCATGTGCTTGCTATTGTGAATAGTGCTGCAGTAAACATGGGTGCATGCCTATCTTTTCACACCATGTTCTTTATTTCTGTAGGGTACGGACCAAGTAGCACTATGACTGGGTCATATGGGATTTCCATTCCCAAGTTTTTGAGGAAGTGTCATACTGCATTCCACTGTGGTTGTACTGACTTACAGTCCCACCAGCAGTGTACGAGGGGTCCAGTCTCTCTACACCCTCCTTAGCAGTTGTTGTTTTCAGCGTTTTTGAATTTTACCATCAATGCCAGAGTGAGTGAGATAGTATTTCATCATTATTTTGCTTTTCATCTCTTGAATGGCTGATGTTCTCCAGCATTTCCTCATATGTTTGTTGGCTATCTGAATGATCTCTTTGCTAAACGGTCTGTTCACATCCTCTGTCCATTTTTTAATTGGGTTAGTCGTCTTGTTCTTGTTGAGTTGTTGACATTTTCTATAGATTTTGGAGATGAGGTCCTTGTCTAATGTGACATTACCAATATCTTTTTCCCAATCTCTGCATTTTCTTTTTACTCTTTTGGTGACATACTTTTAAAAAATAATTTTACATTACTGTAGAGGGGTTTATTTTTCTCTTCAACGAGAGATTTCCCATCTCTTGTCTTTTATTTTAATGATCTTACAGGTCTAATCATAGTGTATATTGCTTTGTCAAGTGATTTTCTCTTTCATTATCTCTGTAATATTTCTATTCTGTTTTTTAAATTTGTATTTTCTAACTTTTAGCATTTAGTGACTAGTGTAGCATACCTGTACACTGCCCGTTGTGACTTCTGCCATCAGCTCTCAATGTTTCCTCCGACGCCAGGTGAAAACACTCTTCTTTTTCTGACCCTGACCCCTCGGAGGTAGTTCATTAAGGGCACAGCCCCCAGACTGTGAGGACTTCAAACATCAGTCACAATTTGGTGGATCCTCATTACCCTCTTACTTCCAACCTGATGGCTATAAAATCAGGGTTTCCCCCTAGTCCCTCAAATTTAATAGTTTTCTAGAGTAATTCACAGAACTCGTAAAAGTGCGGTACTTATTATTACAGTTTTATTTTAAAAGGATGAGCAGAAAAAAGAAACATATAGCGCAAAATGGAATGGGAGAGTCTCAGACCCAGAGATTCTATGTTCCCCAAATTCAGTACTATCCCATGGATTGATGTCTTTCATCATCTATGAAGCTCACCTCAGTTTTAGTGTCCAACATTTTTGTTGGGGTTTCATTACAAAGGCATATCAGATTGAATCATGTGATTGCTTGAACTCAGCTTCAGCACCTCTCTCCTCCCCAGAGTCAGGCTGAACGAGATGACAGTCTTTGTAGATGGGAAACAGAGTTGCAAGGATGGGGATTCCAGATAAGATCAAAATAAAGATCACCTTTATATTTGTTAGGGTTCTCAAAAAAAAATAGACCTGACAGAATACCCATATACATGTGCCAAATGGGCACACACATATACACACATGTTGGGAGGGGAGAAGGGAGAGAGATCATTAGGAATCAGCTCACTCGTTAGTAGTAACTGGCAAGTTTAAAATGTGTAGAGCAGGCTGGGAACTCAGAAAAGAGTTGCAGTCTTGAGTCTGAAACTTTTAAGGTACCCCTGTGGTTGGAAACTCAGGCGGGATTTTTGAGATACAGTCTTGAAATAGAATTCCTGCTTTTAAAAACCTGGTTTTTGTTTTAAGATTTTCAACTGACTGGGTGAGATCCACTCACATTAGCAAAGAAAATCTCTGTTAATATTACCTAACTAAATATTAATCACACCTACAAAATACTGTAATAGCAAAATCTAGATTAGTGTTTGGGCAAAGAGCTAGGGACCATAGTCTACTCAATTTGATACATAAAATTAGCCATGACACGAGGTGTCGAAGGGATCAGGTGTAAGGCATCATCAGAACAAAAAATCTTACCATAGTGAATGATGGGGGGAGTGCGGAGTGGAGATCCAAAGCCCATTAGTAGGCCACTGGAGATCCCCTTGCAGAGGGGTCTCGGGGAGGAGACGAGCCAGTCAGGGTGAGATGTAACAACAATGAAAAATACAACTTTCCTCTAGTTCCTAAATGTTTCCTCCCCGCTCCCACTACCATGACTCGAATTCAACCTTGCAAGTCTGGCTAGACCAGAGGATGTATTCTGGTACAGAGAGGGACTGAAAATACAGGGAATCCAGGGCGGATGAGCCCTACAGGACCAGTGGTGTGAGTGGCGAAACAGGAAGGGTAAAGGGAGAGTGGGTAGGAAAGAGGGAACGGATTACAAGGAACTATATGTGGCCTCCACCCTGGGGGACAGACAACCGAAAAGTGGTTGAAGGGAGATGTCGGACAGGGCAAGATATGACAAAATACCAATTTATAAACTATCAAGGGCTCATGAGGGAGCGGGGAGCGGGGAGGGAGGGGGAAAATGAGGTCCTAATGTCGGGGGTTTAAGTGGAGAGAAAATGTTTTGAGAATGATGTACAAATGCGCTTTACACAATTGATGTGTGTATGGACTGCGATAACAGTTGTATAAGCCCCTAATAAAAGGTTTAAAAAAAAAAGAAAAAAATTAGCCATGACAATCTGGAATATCATTAAGTAGAATTAACATAGTAAAAATTTATTCCAGCTCCTTTCATGGATTCTTTTATGCATATGCATTTACATGCGTGCATGTCTGTGTAATTTTCCTGCCATATACTATCACACTCTAGGATTATTTTCTTACTTGTCTTCTTCCCCCAACAATATGTAGTGGCCATCTTTTCATGACATCACGTAAGAGGAAGGCCATTAAGTTGATAAACTGACATAATGGTTGCAACAACAGCCCAAACATAACAATGATTGTGTGGGTGGTATAAGACCAGGCAGTATTTTGTTCTGTTTTGTATAAGGTCACTATGAGTTAGATCCAATTCACCTGACATCAACACTTCCAAACCTACTTAATCCTGAACCCTAGAAATGGAACCTAGCAACCTGTGCTTTTAACAAGCTTTCGGTACACTTAAGATGCATGCTGGTTTGAGAACCAGACTTTACTGCCTGTTATAACATATCCCGTAGTTGCAATAGGATTGATTCTTGATTCATAGTGACCCCATGTATGGCAGAATAGAATTGTGTTCCATCGGCTTGTCAATAACTGAGTTTTTTGAAAATAGCTTGGTGGTCTTTCTTGTGTCTCTAGAGAACCTGACTAACATACCCGTTCTCAAGTACAAATCTGGAAATTCTTGCTTTAGTGTCTCAAAGCTGCACTTTGATGCAGAGAGGCTGCTGTGTTTATCCTTGTGCAGCTGATGTCCCTGTATCCTGGAAGAAGACATTCCTGATCTACCTCTTACCTCTCATAACTTGTGTTTAGAAGGGGAGGGGTGCATATAGTATGGAGAAGTAGAGTGGGGTTCTGAAGTCATTTAAGGAGTTCTGAAACAGATCTTTTCTCATGGCTTCATATTATTTCTCTAGTTCTGACTCCTGTGGATGCTCTGCTTTTCCAGCAAATGAACTTTGAGGAACATTGACCAGTGCTTATAATTCTAATATCATGGCTCACGTAAGTTGGTATTTCTCTTTATTTGAAAGTACATCATATTTCTCAAACTATGTGAACATTTTCACTCCTTGTTCTGAAGTGTCCTGGCAGAGCCTCATCCAAAAGCGACTTCCCAATCGCTTCCATTCTAGTGAAGGATGGAGCCAAGCAGCCAGACCCCTCTGGGGCGCCTCTCGTTTCGCCAGTCCGTGTTGATGTGTGCTCTGACCAAATCTTTCTGCATCTTCTCTGGTTATTCTACCTAGTGCAGAGCTGGAGCAGAAGTGACGTCTGAAGAGGGAGGCATTTGAGCTGCGCCTTGGAGAATTGTAGGACATCTTAGAGTGTCACTGACCTAAATCAATATAATGGAGCTATGTACATCATTAAAATTTTTCTAGTAACTTCATTTAAACAATAGAAAAAGTGGCAAGACATCTACATGATTTAAAATTAGAAACCAGTAGATATCTACAACATAAGGATGAACTAACTAAGTCCTGTAGGAAATTCTTCAATTTTATGTAAATGAAAACTGTGCTTAACATAAAAAGCCAGGGTGGAGGAGTGGGTGAAGAGTTGAGCTACTAACCACAAGGTCAGCAGTTCAAACTCACCAGGTATTCCATGGGAGAAAGAGGAGGCTTTCTACTCCCATAAAGATTTACATCCTTGGAAACCCAAAAGGGCTAGTCTACCCTATCCTGTACACCCCGTGGCAGTGCGTTTGGTGGTAGTGTTTGTCTGTTTGTTGGGTTTTAGTACTGAAGGTAGCCATTTTATAGCTCATTTGTGAAAAAATAACTCTTTGGATTTTTTTCTCCTAATCCTTACAGGAGATAAAACAAATCACAGGTTTTTTTGAGACTTTTTCTCAAAGTCAAGCCCATTGTGAGCGTTGCTCAGATGAACTCTCTGTTGGTTAACTGAGAAATTCTAGTAATTACCTGAACACGACTACAAGTACATAAAATTAGCTATCCCAACCAAAAACAAACAAACTCACTGCCGATTCAGGTTAATTCCAATTCATAGTGACCCTGTAAGTCAGGGTAGATCTGTCTCGGTGGGTTTCCAAGACTGCAACTCGTTATGGGAGTAGAAAGCCTCGCTAGAAATCTTGTGGTTAGCACCCCAGTGTATAACCATACACCACCCAGCCCTAAGTATCCCACAGTATGTAAGAACTTTTTGTATGTAGTCGGGGTCTGTGAGCCCTATTTATCTCTCAGCTTTTATTTTGTATAGCCTGCAGGCTAGGAATTATTTTTACATTGTCAAAGAGTTATTTTCCAAAACGGAGACTATACAACAGAAATGCTATATGGTTTGCAAAGGCTCAAATATTTAACACATTTATAGAATAACTCTGCCAAGCTCTGGTCTGTGTCAGTAGAAATACAAACACATGTCTACATTCTGCCTCATTCAACACTCGTTTCTTAATTTTCATATGGTGACCTAGTGTGACCTATAAATTGGGCTACTAACTGCAAGGTCGGCAGTTTGAATTCACCAGGTGCTTCGAGAGAGAAAGATGAGGCTTACGCTCTCATAAATATTTACAGCCTTGGCCGTTCTCCGTCCCATGGTCCCGGAGTGTGGGGACCGACTCGGTGGCATTGAGTGTGACTTTGAGTAACATGCATTACTGGCTTCTAGCCCTAGCATAGACAATTCAGTTGATACCTTCTCCATTCTTTAATGAATTCTTCCATTTTAAATGTTTTCTTTGATTTTTCAAATCATATTGTGGGTTTGTGATTTCAGGGTTTGGTAACGTTCAGAGATGTCGCTATTGACTTTTCTCAGGAAGAATGGGAATACTTGGATTTGCATCAGAGAAATTTATACCGAGATGTGATATTAGAGAACTACAACAACTTGGTGTCACTGGGTAAGCTTATGTTTCTTTAATAATTTAGTAATTAGTAAAATTTAATTTCAGGGTTACTGTTCTGGAAACTAGCTGAATATTTGTTTTATGGTTTGGGAATAAGTAGTCCTAATAAGCATCTATCTTCACGAAGAGCCCTGGTGGCATAGTGGTTACAAGTTGGGCTGCAATCCACACGGTCAACTGTTTGAAACTACCCACTCCTTGGGAGGAAGATAGGACTTTTGCAGCAGATTTGTTGCCCGATACAATACAGCACTTAATTTCTTAGCTGCTGCCTCCATGGTGGTGTTTGTGAATTCAAGTAAGGTGAAATCCTTGGCAACTTCAGTATGTTCTCCATTTATCACGGTGTTGCTTATTGTGCCCGTTGTGAGTCGTTTTGTTTTATGTTGAAGTGTAATCCATATTGATCATCATCAATAAGTGCCTCCAGCCTTCTTCACTTTCAGCAAGCAAGGCTGTATTATCTGCATATCACAAGTAGTTAATCGCTCTCCAATCCTGAGGCTGCATTCTTCTTTATATAGTCTAGTGTCTTGGATCAGTTGTTTGTAATATAGATTGAAGAAGTATGCTAGAAGGCTTTAACCCTAACACATACCTTTAAGAAAAAACAAACAGCGAAAAGTGTTCATTGTAAACAAACTTACACTATGAAGGTGGCACTCAGCTAAGCACTTTATGCAAACCTCAGAACAATTGTATGTAGTAGACATTATTATTATTCTTCCCTTTTGACAACTCAAAACACCAAGGCACATAGAGATGAAACTATTTACCATAATGACTCCAGTGACATAGTCAGGATTTGAAATTAGTGTGCTCTACCCTTCTTAGGAGACAGAGCCTGAATACGTTCAAATTAAAAGAAGGATATGCCCCTACCTCTCTGTTCTGGTTACCCCCTGTGATTCCAAAGTATGGATGCTTCTTAATCCCCTCACTGTTCTTTGTTCTGAAGGTTTGAACAAATAAGTTACTTTTCTTTATACTGTTCTTCCTCCACCCCCTACCCCCTACCTCCAGCAGGATGTTCCCTTTCTAAACCACATGTGGTTACTTTATTGGAGCAAGGTAAAGAGCCCTGGATGGCTGGGAAGGAAAAGAAACTAAGGTGGCGCATAGGTGAGTAAGTGCTAATCTGGGGAGGTGAGCCATCCTGGCGTGGCACAGTTCTGCTGGGGGGCTGGAGACTCAGTCTTTAGATGTTGTTGGTGAAGACTTGGCTGGGAACCTGGGAAGGAAACTTAGATATTTTCAGCTTGAACAACCAAAAACCTTTCGACCCTACATCACTTACCAAAGTTATTGTTTCTCCTCCCTCATGTTCCCTCCCGTTAGATATGGGAAAACTTTCTTCCATAACGATAACCATTTTACCTGTATCTTGAATCTAGTTTCTTTCTAGCTTTTCTTTTAAATTTCAATTATTTTTTGCATCTGTTTCTTCATTACCCTTTTCTCATGGCATTTACCTCATAATAGTGAGCTCATACAGTAAACAAATAAATAAATGGATTACTAATTATTATGAAGTACTACTTTTCTATGAAGAAAAATGCATGGAGTAAGCATCTGGAGAATAATGTTGAGTGGGTGCTATAATTTAGATAGAATGTCAGGGAAGATGAGTCAATTTGAAAAGTTTCCAGCTGGCTGAAGATGAGACCATTTTAGTATCGCTAGAGATAATATTTGCAGTATCTTAAAAATATATCTTAAAAAATATATAAATTATTAGAATTCTATAAATTCCTAATGATAAGAAACAAATTGTTCATGGTTGGAAGATACTAGGAAATTGCCTTCTTTTGGAAATGTAAATTTTAAGAAAAAGAAGCATATATGTTGTCTTTTTTAAAAAAAAGATCCCAATAAATAGTGTAGTTGAAGTAAAAATAATCAGCACATAATTGGAGAAGGAATGATAGGCTGCTACCATTGCAGACCCCATAATGAACTTTGGATCTAGACATTGAACATCAATGCTGATAGCTTTGCAGAAATAGAGACAACTCTTTAGAGAGATATTATGTGGCAGACTTACCCAATGGAATGCACCCCTTCATCTCTTGACTGCTGCTTCCATGAGCAGTGATTGTGGACCCAAGGAAGAGAAAATCCTTGACAACTTCCAATCTTTTCTCAGTTTATCATGATGTTACCTATGGGTCCAGTTGTGAGGATTTTGGCTTGTTTGTTTGTTTGTTTTTGCCATCTCACTCAAGATTAAATTGTTTATGATAATGGATGGTACATAAGTTCCAAAGTTCCAGCTCCCTCTATAATTTTTATCTGTTAGCATTATTCAATTTAGATATATCACATATGATGTGCCAACAACCATTTTTTATAACCAAATAAACTCTGTTGACCAGCGTGGGTGACCATCTTAATGGTGAACTCCAGGTTACACCGCAGGATCTGTAGTAGTACAGCTACAACCAGTACAAGTACAAAGGTTTCTGGAAACAGTGGCTCCCCTGCCCTCAAGAAGTCTTCTAAGGTCATATACACATATATTTCAAATCCATTTGGCATCACCCTGAAGGAGTTCTACACTTCACGCTATTGGGATCGTTTATCAAGATGGCTTCAGAGTAAACTAACTTTATACAGCACTTTAAAAAAAAAAGGACTTTTATTCAGCACCATGATCAGACTATTTAGCTATCCATAGCATGAGTGCAAGAAAAAGAAAAAAACGACATTAAAACCCTTTATTGGAATGTTTTACACTGTCCACAGAACAGAAACTAAAATAACCTGTTATACAATTAGTCACGAATGCAGCCCTGAAGTTCTTGTGATCATACACATGAATATTGTCTAAAACATGTCTTCTCTGTAGCAGCTAGACCCTGCCACCACTGTGCCTGGCTGAGTTCACAAATCTATTGTAACCGATAGCGTCCCTGTCACTTCTCCGACTCTCCTTTCCTGCTAAGTTTTGTTTCCTCATAGCCGTTAAAATCTGCCCCTGCCATAGCTACTGCTACTGCTTGAATCACTATAGCCACCTTGGTTCATAGTTTGGCAAAGTGTTGACCTCCACCACAATACGGGCCAGAGCTTCTGCCTCAAAAGTTCTCTCCCTTCATTCCAAAATTGTGAGATTGGTTGTAATTGCCAAAACCATCGTAGCTTCTGCCACCTCCCAAATCCATTGCAACCATCCTAGTGCCATCATATCTATCACTGCCACAACTGCCACCAAAGCCCACATCTACGGACATTTCCTCCATGACCAATGTCATTCCCACCAAAACCACCTCCTCAGCCACCACTAAAAGGTCCAGAACCACTTCAACCTCTCTGGCTGGAAAGGTACTAGCCATCTCTTGCTTCAGTAGGACTTCCCTTAATTCACAGTTGTAGCCATTCACAGTATGGTATTTCCAAATGACAGTCTTCTCTACAGAGTCGTGGTCATCAAAAATCACAAACGCAAAGCCCCTCTTGCCACTTTTAATCATTTATTTATTTTATTGGGGGCTCTTACAGTTCTTATCATGATCCATATAGATATCCAGTGTGTTAAACACATCTGTACATATGTTGTCATTTGTTTTTTCAAAGCATTTGTTTCTACTTGAGCCCTTGATATGACAAAGATCTTTTTCACAGTCAGATGAGCACCTTTTCTTTAAGAATCTTCTTGTGAGACAGCCCTCTTCGCAACTCTTCCATCTCCCTTGTGTGGCCTTGCATTCATGGCTGCATCCACCTCCTCCACAGGAGAGTTAAATAACAAACCCCACACCTCTGGAGCACTTTGGTGTTTGGATCTCTCTACAGCCCTGCCCAGTGAGATTCCCCAGTTGCTCAGAATGGCTCTGTTGACTCTCATCTGCTATTTCAAAGCTCAGCCCTCTAATGAAGAGTTTCCGCAGCTGTTCAGGCGTTTTAGGAGACTCTGACTTAGACATGAAGGCAGTGTGGCAGAGGTGGGGGCTCTCACGATGTTCCCTCCACAGTCCCCACAGGTAGAAAACGACTTTGGTCTTCTTAACATTGAGTTGTAATAAGGCTGTAAGCCTTGATCTTAAACAAGATTGTTTCATCTGCATATTGCAAGTTATTAATGTGCCTTCCTCCAATCCTGATTCACATTCTTCATATAACCCAGCTTCTTTGATGATTTGCTCCGCATACAGATTAAACAAGTACGATGAAAGATACACCCCGGACATGCACCTTTCCTAATTTTAAACCATGCAGTATTCCTTTGTTCTGTTGGCACAATTGCCTCTTGATCCATGTACAAGTTTCACACAAGCACAATTAAGTCTCCTCGAACCCCCGTTTATCTCAAGGCTATCCATAGTTTATTATGGTCCGTACAGTCAAATGCCTTGGAATAGACGATAAAACACAAGTCAATATATTCCTGGTATTTAACATCAGCAGCAATATCCCTTTTTCCATGCCGTCTTCTGAATCCAGTTTGAACCTCTGGCATTTGCTTCTCTGGCATTAGCGTCAATCGTTGTTGGATGATCTTCAGCAAAATTTTACGTGTATGCGTTATCAGTGATACTGCTCTATAGGTTATGGATGTTGTTGAGTCACCTTTCTTTGGAATGGGCACGAATATGGATCTCTTCTAATCACTTGGTCAAGCCTGCCAAATTTCCTGGGATAGTCAAATGCGTGCTTCCAGTGCTTCATCAGCTTGTTGAAGCACTTCCATTGGCTTTCAATCCATCCCTGGAACCTTGTTATTAGATAAGGCTTTCAGTGCAGCTTGAACTTCTTCCATCAGCATCGCTGGTTCTTGCTACTTCCTAAAACTGGAATTTCGACTAGTTCTTTTTGGTACAGTGACTGTATGTTTTCCATCTTCTCTTAATGCTTCCTGCATCATTCCATGTGTTGCCTATAGAATCAAGGTTGCAATGCGAGGGTTCAAGTTTTTCTTCAGTTCTTTCAGTTTAAGATATGTTGAATGTGTTGTTCCCTTTTGGTTTTCTAATTCTAGGTCTTTACACATTTCATTATAATATTGACTTTGTCTTCTCGAGCTGCCCTTTGAAATGTTCTATTCAGCTCTTTGACTTCATCCTTTCTTCCATTTGCTTTAGCAACTCTACAATTAAGTGCAACTTTCAGAGTTTCTTCTGGCAGCCATTTTGATTCTTTCTTGCCTGTCTTTTTTTTTAATCATTTTATTGGGGGCTCATACAAGTCTTAAACCATATATACACATCAATTGTATAAAGCACATTTTTACATTTGTTACCCTCATCATTCTCAAAACATTTGCTCTCCACGTAAGCCCCTGGCATCAGCTCCTCCTTTCCTGTCTTTTTAATGACCTTGCGTTTTCTTCATGAATGATGATTTTAATGTCCTCCCATAGCTCATCAGGTCTTCTGTCAAGTGTTCAGTGAATCAAATCTGTTCTTCAGATGTTCTCAAAATTCAGGTGGGGTGGACTCAAGGTCGTGTTTTGGCTCTCTTGGCTTGTTTTAAATTTCTTCAGCTTTATCCAGCACTTACATCTGAGCAATTGATGGTCTGTTCCACAGTCAGCCCCTGGACTGGTTTTATCTGTTCATGTGGAGCTTCTCCATAGTCTCTTCCCACAGATGTAGTCAATTTGATTTCTGTGGATTCCATCTGGCCAAGTCGATGTGTACGTCCTTTATGTTGTCCTTTTGTGTTGTTGAAAAGGTATTGGCTGCGAAAACGTCATTGGTTTTACAAAAGTCTGTCATGATAGGAACTCCATAAGGACAGGGTACAACTGGCTCAGAATGCTTTCCTCTGTATGGAAGCAGGCTGCCACAGATTCCAACCCCAGTGACTGGCTGCTACGTCTGAATCACTGGCCTTGGGATTTACAGCCAACTACCTCACTCACCACAGTGCCACTGGGACGCCTATAATGGTGAAAATTAACCTGTAACCATCCAGAAGACTCTGACTCATGGTGACCTCTGTAGGACAGAGTCGAAACTGTACCTTATGATTTCTAAGAATGTAAATCTTCACAGGAACAACAGGCAGCAGCATCTTTCTTGGTTTTCAGCCCAGCGAGCCCATGGCATCATGAAGGTTTCTGTGTCAGTCTGAGTAGGCTAGAGAAACAAATTAATAGGCACTCATGTGTATTAAAAAGAGGTTTATATACAAGAGCAATTGAATATTGAGAAAACATTCCAGCCCAGTCCAGATCAAGTCCATAAGTGTGATATTAGCCCATATGCCCAATACCAATCTATAAAGTCGTCTTCAGACTCACGAAACACATGCAATGACGCCAAATGCAGGAAGGCCAATGGATGGGAAGTCTGGTGGATCCAGTGGTGTTGTAAGCACCTGAGCCCTGGCAAGGGTCCCCCTGTGCCTTCTCCATCCCCAAGCCTCTGCTTACCATCAGCCTGTTTCCATGTGGCTTGTCAGCTGCAATGTCTGTCAGAGAGTGAGTGTGTGTCCTGCCTCCAACAAGCTATTTATCTCCTTCACCCCTCCCAATGAGGTCATCAAGCTCTAACCCGATTGACAAGCTAAAAACTCCACCACTTCACTCTTAATCTTCTCAAACTGACAACAGATTATATAACTACCACATTTTCTTAGTGGTGAAATTTTGCCTTAAGAAGGAAGCAGATCAAGGGGTCACGAGGGTCGGGGTTGGAGAGGGAATAAAGAGTTGCTGATACTAAGGGCTCAATAGAAAGTAAATGTCTAGAAAAGAATGATGGCAACATATGTACAAATATGCTCGATACTATTTATGTATGGATTGTTATAAGAGTTGGAAGAATCCCCAATAAAATGATCTTTTAATTAAATAAAAATAAAAGAAGGAAGCACATACATATTTTAAGATATGAGAGATTAGAGCATGTTTGTAAGCTGAAAGGAATTATTTCAAAGAGGAAAATTAATAGAGGGAGAGGATAATTGTTTTCAGTAGATGGGAAGAAGTACAATATATATACTAAAAAAATATGGATAATAGTTTCCTTTTAAATTCTTCTGATTCCTCAATGAAATAAGTACCAAGACTCAGAATGTGGCAACTACTCAGTATTTCATTGGGACTTAAGAATGCATTGTTCAGTATTTGATCAATATTTAGTTTCAGAAATGCACTTCTGTAATAATAGACTTCTAACACTTTCACATATATATGTATACATTTTTAAGCTCATTTTATTGGTGGGGGCTCCTACAGCTCTTACAACAATCCATAAATCAATTGTATCAAACCTATTTTTACATATGTTGCCATCATTATTTTCTAAACATTTACTCTCTATTTGAGCCCTTGTTATCAGCTCCTCTTTTCCCCACCCTCCCTTCCTTGTGACCACTTGATAAATTATAAATTAGTATTCTTTTCATGTCTTATACCATCCACTATCTCCTTTCCCCCACATTTCTGTTGTTTGTCCCCCTTGGGGGAGGGGTATGTTTCACTCATTGTGATTGGTTCCCCCTTCCTTCACTCCTCCCACCACCTTCCCCCTACCCTCCTGTTATCACTACTCCCACTTCTGTTCCTGAGGGGTTTATCTGACCTGGATTCCGTGTGTCCTGAGCTCTTATCTGTACCAGTGTACGTGCTCTAGTCTAACCCGAAGTGGAAAGCAGGGCTGTATCATAATAGTGGGGGGTGAGGAAGCCTCAAGTAACCAGAGAAATACTGTATGTTTCATGGGTGCTATACTGCTCGACCCTTCTGTGATGGGATGTCCCATTGTCTACAGATTGGTTTTGGGTCTCTGCTCTGATCCCCCTCGTTCTCAGGAATAAGTTTTGTTTGTTTGTGGTCTTCTGGTGCCTGTTACCTGATCCCATCGACACATCATGATCACACAGGCTGTTGTGCTTCTTCCATGTTGGCTTATTGCATCTCGGCTAGATGGCCACTTGTTTAACTTCAAGCCTTTAAGACCCCAGACATTATATTGTTTGATAGCCAGGGACCATCAGCTTTCTTCACCACATTAGTTTAAGTACCTATTTTGTCTTCCGTGATCATGTCAGGAGGATAAACATCACAGAATACCAGGTTGTTAGAACAAAGTGTTTTTGCATTGAGGGAAGACTTGAGCAGAGACCCAAAGTCTGTCTACTACCTCAATGTATTGCTGTGTTAGTCCAGGAAGACTAGAGATTAAATCCAGAGACATTCATATTTGTATGAGAAAGAGCTTTATATAAAAGAGCAATTGAATATTGAGAAAACATCCCAACCCAGTCCAGATCAAGTCCGTAAGTCTGACATTAGCCCATATGTCTGATACCAACCTATAAAGTCCACTTCAGACTCGCGAAGCACATGCAGTGATGCCATATGCAGGAAGATCACAGGCTGGTGAATGGGAAGTCTTGTGGATCCAGTGGCAGTGGGTCTCAGCACTAGCAGGGGTCTCCACGTGGCTCCTTCAGCCCCAGGGCTCTGGCGTAGCTTCATGTGTCTTGTCAGCAGGAATGTTTTGCAGGAGTGAGTGTTCCACCTCCAGCAAGCTATTTATCTCTGTAGCTCCTCCAAATGAGGTCATCAAGCTGTGACCTGATTGACACTCTTAAGTCTCAAGTTGACACCAGATTATGTAACTACAATAATTGCCATATAAATATATGTACATAGGCCAATATCTCTATTTTTACTAATTAGTACATATGTACATACCTATGTTTATACCTCTATCCATAGCTTTGCTTCCTAGATCTTTTCTGTTTCCTTTTACCTTCCTCCTACCCCATCACCATGCTCGCCCTTCTTCTGCCTCTTAGTAATTCCTCTTACCTAGACTGCTGTTGCTACAACACCCCTAGGATTTCTACATCCTCGTTGTTGATTTTAAATTCCCTAGTTGTTCCCCTGTCTATGGTGTTTTATGCTCACCACCTCCTTCTCCCGCCTCCTCTTCCCCCCAGTCCTTCCTGAACCGTCTGTCCAGTTGCTTTCTCCTCGTACTTTCTTCTCATGCCTACCTTATGTAGGTAGACAAACCAACCGCAACAGAGACAAAACAAAAAGAAAACAAAAGACTGAATAAAAAGAGAAAAAAAATAACTAGAAAAAAAATTCCCAAAAAAACATACATAATTTCAGGTCTGTCCTCTGAGGGGTTCTGGGAACTGCCCCTCCTAGCCTAAAGTCTACTCGGGGGCTACTCGGCCTATGTGGCTTCACTTTGCTCCCGTTGCTGATCTGTTGTGTTACCTTCTTGCTGTGCCCCACTGTGGGGAGTTCAGACCAGAATCACTCACTACCGTGCGTACTTAGTATTGTCCTCTGTCGCTGTATGTTCCAGCATGGGGACATCATGTTTTGAACTCTTGTCAGCCCTACAGTCCTTTCTGTGTATTTTCATATCTTTTTATAGCACTGCTATGGGTGTTAATGTTACTTACACTCCCTTGATCTTAAATATTCTGAATTCTGAATTTTTTATGTCAACAAAGAAAGATTATTCAAGATATCCCGTATATACTCGAGTATAAGCCAACCCGAATATCAGCCAAGGCACCTAATTTTACTACAAAACTGCATGAAAAGTGTGCTGAAAAACTTGACTTATACATGAGTATATATGGTAATAGCTCAAGAAACAATTTTACAACCAGGTGATTTTTCTTCTTATTTTGTCTTTCAAACTGATATCAGGAAAAGCGAAATCTCTCAAAGGGCTCAAGCAGAAAAAAAAAATGTTTTGGAAATAATGATGGCAACATATGTACAGATATGCTTGATTCAACTAATGTATGGAATGCTCTAAGAGCTGTAAGAGCCCAAATAAAACAATTTTTTTTAAGAACAAAGCATTACCCACCCCCTAAAAAAAATCTCATTTCTGTTTTTATGATCTAAGATGGACTTAACAAGTTTTTTTTTACATTGGTAGTGTTTAATGGGGAGGGTGGCGGACTTCCTTGACTCAATAGAATTCAAACTAATACTTGGTTCATTAACTTTAAATAATAAAATATTTACATATATACTTGAAATATTCAACCTTAAGGCCTTTTCTTTCTGTGTAGGTCCAGCTAATTTTTTCTTGGTTAAATCGCACATATCATGCATAGGCTTTATTCCCAATTTCAGTTTCTTTAAAGTGGGACCAGGAGCTAAAGAAAGTTGTGAAGCTGTCTTAGTACAGAATCCGTTTTTCTTTTTATATTTCCAACTGTCTTGTTCTAGTTTTTCACCTGTGCCTACTTTGACAACAATATAATGTGCACTTATGGCCAATAGTCCCAAAGCATTCAACTTAATTTCATACAAGTGATTGTCTTGAAAGAATGATTTTCATTGCTTACAGTGATCAGAACTGTCATAAACCATTTAGGAAACAAGCGTGGCTGACTCCTTGGTAAGCATACAGCTCATGTATATTCTCCTTAAATTATATTCAGATTTGGGGTCTCTTGTACCCTAAAATATTCTGTATATGTTGAGTAGTCAGGTTATTTAGGTTGTTCTGGTTATGTGCAACCAAGTGTGTCGTGCTCCCAAGTTGATTTCAGTCCACATCTATCTTTAATAATTCCTCTTCTCGTCTACTTTCTTAATTTCTTACCTTTTACATGAACTCTTATCATTTTCTTTGTACCCTTCAGCCTTTTCAAATTATAGGTTTATTTTAGAGTTCTCTGGTTCATTCGGCTCAGCTGGGGTTGTGTTCATTATCAAAGTTTTATTTATTTGTTTGTTTATTTATCTAGAATAAGAGACTATCATGCATTTACCTTCTTGTTTCTTTCAGATTTGGAATCCAAATATGACACTAACAAATTACTTCAAGAAAAAGACATTTTTGAAATGAATTTATCCCAGTGGAAGATAAAGGAAAGAATTAAAAAGCCTGGTCTTGAGGATGCCTTTGTTGGCAAAGAGAGTGAATTTAAAATGAATTTTGAGGGGCATAAATGTGCTCAAGAGATATATTTTGGGCAAATGAAAACCACCTGTGAAAAAATGCCCAAATTCAAAAAACGTGCAACTTTTACTCAATATCAAAGAAGTAATAATAGAGAGAAACCATATGAATGTGAGGAATGTGGGAAGGCTTTTAGAGTACGCAAACAACTTACTTTCCATGAGCAAAAACACACTGGAGAGAAGCCATATGAATGTAAAGAATGTGGGAAAACCTTTCGACAGTATGCACACCTTAGTCGACATCAGAGAATTCATGCTTCTGACAAAATCTATGAGTGTAAAAAATGTGAAAAGATCTTTATGTGTGGGCCAGACCTTCGGGCACATCAGAAAATTCATACTGGTGAGAATCCATATGAATGTAAAGAATGTGGGAAAACCTTTCAAGTGCGAGGACAACTCAGTCTCCATCAAAGGGTTCATACGGGTGAGAAACCTTATGATTGTAAGGAATGTGGGAAAGCTTTTAGACAGTATGCACATCTAACTCGACATCAAAGACTCAATGTTACTGAGAAGTGCTATGAATGTAAAGAATGTGGGCAGACTTTCCTGTGTAGCACAGGCCTTAGAATACATCACAAACTTCATACTGGCGAAAAACCTTATGAGTGTCAGGAATGTGGGAAGACTTTTAACCGTGGATATCATCTAACTGTCCATCAGAGAATTCACACTGGTGAAAAACCTTATGAATGTCAGGAATGCCAGAAATTCTTTCGTCGTTATTCCGAACTTATCTCACACCAGGGTATTCATATTGGAGAGAAACCTTATGAATGTAAGGATTGTGGGAAGGCCTTTAGACTCTTTTCACAGCTTACTCAACATCAGAGTATTCATTTTGGTGAGAAACCTTATAAATGTAAAGAATGTGAGAAGACCTTTAGGTTGCTCTCACAACTTACTCAGCACCAGAGTATCCACACTGGTGAAAAACCGTATGATTGTAAGGAATGTGGGAAGGCCTTTAGACTTTATTCATCTTTTATTCAACATCAGAGAATTCATTCTGGTGAGAAACCTTATGAATGTAAGGAATGTAAGAAAGCGTTTAGACAACATTCGCACCTTACTTACCATCAGAGAATTCATAATGTAATTTAGTAAGTTTAAGAAAATCTTCTGTTTTGAATTTTGTGTTAAGGAGCAAGAGAAATTCTAGAAGAAAAGTATTTGACCATATGAATCCCTTTTACTTTAATTTTAACGAACCCACCAGAAGTTTTATTTAAAGGAAAAATTGTGTTAATGCCTATAAAGCTTTCTATCACCTCTCAAGCCATGTTACAAAATTCATTCTGAAAAAATAAATATCTTGAGTTTGTATTAAAGAGATTTTGTTCTGTCATGTATGTTTTTTTCATCTTAACAGCATACATATGGAAGTTGCCTTGACATCAATTTCTGACTTACATTGGTAAATGAAAGGAAATAAAGTCATTTCCTTTGCTACCTGTTTGTCAGGGTAACTGTATGTCAGAACAACCAGGATTTGATAAGGGAATTTTTTTTTTATTACAGAATTCTAATAAAATTCTAATGAATGCAAAAAAAATTCTAGAGGGAGAAATGTCACTATTTCACAATTCTTTTGTGTGTACGTTTACAGTGATACTTTATCTTTTCCCCAGCAGTTTTATTTGCAAGTGATTTACATATCATATAATGTAGTCATTCAAACATTCAATCATATCATGGAGAATTGTACAATTACCCCCACATCAATTTTAGAACATTTCCCCACCCCCATGGTCAAATTACCTTAAGATGATTCATACAATTACAATCTGTTCTAGTACTCACTCCCGCCTACCATCTTCATTGGTTACTCCTGAAGTCCCCTTTCCCTTCCTCCTCTCTCCCCACCCCGTATTCCCTATATCCCCTGTATCTGTTAGTATCATTATTCCTCCACTACTCCTGTGCTTCATAGCTGGGAGACCCCACAGAAAACAATCACACTAAGATGGTAAGGGTAAAAACAAATCATATACAGACAAAACTATTAATGTGTAAGAAGGAAAAGACCCCCCCCACCCAGCAATAGTCAAAAAGCCAGGGAAGAAACCAGTAAGAGGTACTTGCACCCAGAACAAATTGAAGTCGTGTCTGTAAGGTGGACAAAGTAGCCAAGTTTTGAGTTTGATCAGGATAATCAATATTACAATGGTCTCTACCTGATAGTAAGGCTAATCTTGACTCTTGCCTATGGCTAGAGCAGATCTGCCAATGGCTTGGTCTGAACAGATAACCCCACAGATAGGTTTTAGCTATTTTGCAATTTTTCTTTTTTTTTTTTTTAAATCATTTTATTTGGCT
>NW_022104553.1:35021376-35038019 GCF_000313985.2 Echinops telfairi
TATCTTTTGATAGCCAGGCACCATCAGCTTTCTTCACCACATTTGCTTATTCACCTGCTTTGTCTTCAGTGGTTGTGTCGGGAAGGTGAGCATCATCGAATGCCAATTTATTTATTTATTTTTTTTTATTTCGAATGCCAATTTAATAGAAGAAAATATTCTTGCATGGAGGGAGTACCTGAGTGGAGGCCCAATGTCCTTCTGCTACCTTAATACTAAACCCATAAATATATGCACAGTGATCTATTTCCCCATCCTCATATAAAAATATATTTGCATATGTACATGCCTCTATTTAGACCTCTATAAATGCCCTTTTCCTCCTAGCTCTTTCCTCTATTTCCTCTGACTTTCCTCTTGTCCCACTATCATGCTCAATCTTCATTTGAGTTTACGCAATTCCTCTTGGTTACATTACCCTCAATCCTGCCCTACCAGGCCTCCCACAATCTCGTCACCACCGATCCGGATCACTTGTTCCCTTGTCCCTGAGTTTCTTAACACCACTAACTTTACCACCACCTTCCCCTCTCCCATGTGCCCCCTGAACTGTTGGTCTTGTTGTTTTCCCCTCCCGATTATTCATCCAGCCTATCTTATTTAGACAGACCTGCGGAGATAATAACATGCACAAAAACAAGACAAAGGAAAACCAAGCAACAATATACAACAAAACAACAAACCAATGACCAAAAAAACACAACAAGAAAGAAAAGCTTGAAGTTAGTTTAAGGATTGTTTGTTGACCTTTAGGGGTGTTTTTCAGTCCAGTCTGTTGGGGCACCACGCCCTGGCCTCAAAGTCCACCTTCAGCATTCCCTGGGGACCTCGCCACTCCGTTCCCTTGCTCTTCTGTTGCACCCCCTCAGTGTTTTGCTTCAGTGTGGCAGGATCTGATCGGGCAAAATTCCCACACTGTGTCTCCAGTGTTGTCCCTTCTAGGGCTATGGGTCAGTGAGAAGTGTCATGTCTCATAGTGGGGCCGGCCATGTGGTCCTCTGTGGACTGGCTGCTCTAGTTGGGAACATCGTCCTCAAGGCCTGGTGGGCTAGGATGTGCTCCACTGTCTCCTCCTCCCCCTTCATCTGCTCCCGTGTGCTCCGATCAAATAAGTCCCTCTTCCGGAGCTGCAGATGCAATGACCTCCTTTGAAATAAATTCTTCTGGGGGGAGGAGCAGGCGTCCACATATTAGTTGGGATTGGGGCTGGCCCCCAGACCGCTCCACTGATTCCCTACTCCATGCCAGCATGTTGCATTCACATCTTGGAGCACTGGGTTGAAGTGTGGGCCCTCTTTTCCTATGGAGATATAAACAATACCCTCCCCTTGGGTGGGTTAGTGCCCTGTATCCCTGCTACCCATTTCTTTTATTATTATTATTATTTGTTTTTCCTTTCCCCACCTTTTTATTTGTCTACCATGTGTATCCCTGTATTTGGTCTGGGCCCTGCCATATTACCTGCTCCTCACCCCAGGAATGTTTGTATAAAGTAGCTTTTTCCCTATGCCCCTTTTGAATTTTTTTACACTTACCTAAGCAGACTCATGTTGTACTTGACCTTTTGTGCTTGACTTACTTCACTTAGCGGGATTTCCTCCGGTTCTTCCCATGCAGCGATGTGCTTCATACATTTCATCACTGCTTTTTAGCAATGCTTAGTACTCCATTTTATGTATATACCACAGCTTTTTAACCCAGTCATCTTTGTTGCCCTCTGGGTGAGGTTGTTCTATGTGGCGGTCTCTCATTTATGCTTGGTGAGTGTTGTTCTTCTGCCCATACTCGGTCAGCAAGGATCTTTTGTAGATATGGCTTTCTTCTAACGTATTCTTTGAGGTTTTCCTTGTCTGGGAAAACTTTTACTTCTCCATCTATCTTGATCGATAATTTGGCTGGGTAGAGTATTCTTGGGTTTGTGTTGTTTTCCTTCAAATTTTGGAATATGTTACTCCCCTCTGTCCTCTTCTTCATAGTTTCTGCTGATAGGTCTGAGCATATTCTTATTTGGGAACCTTTATATGTGATTGCTTGTTTTTCCCTAGCTGCTCTCATGATTTTCTCCTTTTCCTCAAAGTTGGATAATTTAACTATCATGTGCCTTGGTGACTTCTTGGGATTCAGTCTAGCTGGTGTTCTTTCAGCCTCCTGAATGGTTGCCTGGTTTTCATTCATTAAGCTGGGGAAGTTTTCCTTCAAGAGTTCTCTCACTATTGTTGCAGATGACTTCTTTGTTGTGTCTTCCTCCGGTATGCCAATAATTCTAATGTTGTTCCGCTTCATAGCATCAGACATAGCTCTTAGAATATCTTCAGCTTCTCTGATGATCTTATTAGATTCTTGTTCGCGTTCGCTGACGTCTGCTTGGCTGTCCTCCAAGTCACTGATGCGCTTCTCTGCTTCCTCCAGTCGATTCTCGAGGTCTGTGTTTCTGCTACTGGTTTTTGTTATCTCCTACCTAAGCTCCTGTATTTCCCTTTGGTGTATGGCCTTCATCTCCTCTTTCATTTCATCCTTCTTCCTGCAACAGCTTGGAATGTTGATGAGTGTTGGCAGAGCTACCTTAAGCCCCCAGGCACACAGGCAGGAATTCCCCAGTAAGATGTTGGGCAGAGTATCCCCTGGTGGAGTTCAACAGGGCTTTCCCCAGCCTTGGGCTAGCTGCATAGGGTGGAGCTCACGTTCCCTCTACTCTCATGGTATCGCTACTCTCATTATTGGTTCTGAGGGGTTTATCCTGGATTCGGTGTTGAGAGCTCTTATCTGTACCCGTGTACATGCTCTGGTCTAGCCAGATTTGTAAAATAGAACTGAGGTCATGATAGTAGAGTGGAGGAAGCATTAAAGAAATAGAGGAATGTTGTGTGTTTCGTCGGTGCTATACTGCACCCTGGTTGACTCGTCCCTTCTTTGTGACCCTTCTGTGAGGGATGTCCAATTTTCTACAGATGGGCTTTGGGTCTCCATTCCAACTTCCCTCATTCTCATCAAAATGGTTGCTTGTTTTGGATCTTCCAATGCCTGATACCTGATCCCAGTTGACATATCATGATCACACGGGTTGGTGTGCTTCTTCCATGTGAGCTTTGTTGCTTTCCTTATAGATGGCTGCTTGTTTAACTTCAAGCCTTCAAGACCCCAGATACTGTATCTATTAATAGCCGGGCACCATCAGCTTTCTTCACCATGTTAGCTTCAGCACCCATTTTGTCTTCAGCAATCTTGTTGGGAAGGTAAGCATCACAGAATGCCAGGTTATTAGAGCAAAGTGTTCTTGCGTTGAGGAAAGACATGAGTAGAGGCCCAATGTCTGTCTGCTACCTTAATACTTAACCTATAAATATAGACCTATAACCCTATCATCATATATTAACATATTTATATATGTACATGCCTATGTTTATACCTTTATAAATGTCTTTGGCCTCCTAGTTCTTTCCTCTATTTCCTTTTACTTTCCTTCTGTCCCACAATTATGTTCGACCTTCATTCGACTCTCTGTACTTCCTCTTGCCTACATTGCACTTGATTGAACCCCACCAGGCATTCTATACCCTTCTGGCCATCAATTTTAGATCACTTGTTTCCTTGTCCCTGGGTTTGTTGGGTCCCCCCTACTTTTCCCCCACTTCCTACTCTTCAGAACCATCAGTCCCATTATTTTTACCTTTGGGTTGTTTATCCTGCCTGTCTTATATATATAGACATTGGGGGGGGGGGAGAAAAATATCCTATGAATAGTTCCAGATCTGTCTGCTGATCCTTATGAATGTTTTACAATCAGGTCTGATGCAGTGCCAACCCCTGCCCCTCAAGTCCGAAGTCTATTTTCAGAATTCCTCAGGAATTCTGCAAACCTTCATCTTATCAGCAAATGTTTCAAGTCTTGCTCATTTTCAACCAGTAAGGTTTTGCCATCTGCATACTGCAGATTACTAATAAGCCTTTACCAAAACCTGATACTGTATTTGTCTTCATATAATCAAGGTTTTATGATGATTTGCTCAGCATACAGATCAATTAATTGTGGTGAGAAGATATAACCCTGACACACTCCTTTCTTGATTTTAAACCAGGCAGTATTCCCTTGTTCTGTTCATACCACTACCTCTTGATTCATGTACAGGTTTCACATAAGCATACAGGTTTCACATAAGCATAATTAAATATTTTTAAATTTCCACTCTTAATGGCTATCCATAATTTGTTAAGCTCCAAAAAGTCTAATACCTTAGCATAGTCAATAAGACATAAGTAAACACTTTTCGGTTATTCTCTACTTTGACATCAACAACGATAGGCCTTTTCCCACATCCTCTTCTGAATCTGGCCTGAATTAATGAAGCTTCCTGTCAGTGCACTGTTGCAACCATTGTTAGGTGATCTTCAGCCAAATTTTACTTGCATGTGATATTAATGATATTGTGCTATAACTTGCACAATGTGTTAAGACATTTTTCTTTGGAATAGTTACAAATATGGATCTATTCCAGTCAGTTAACCAGGTAGCTGTCTTCCAAATTTTTTGGCATAGATGAGTGAGTGCTTCTAGTTCTTCATTCATTTGCTGAAACATATCTATTGGTATACCATAAATTCTTGAAGCCTTGTTTTTGTCAAATGCTTTCAGTGCAGCTTGAACTTCTTGCTCATATACTACCTCTTGAAATGGTTGCATGTTGACCAGTTATTTTTGGTACAGTTACTCTGTGTATTTTTCCCATCTTCTTTTCATGCTTCCTGCATCGTTCAATATTTTACCCATAGACACTTTCAATATTGGAACTCAATGTTTGAATTTTTTCTTGAGTTTTTCAGCTTAAGATATGCTAAGAATGTTTTCCTTTTTGTTTTTATAATTCTAGGGCTGCACACATTTCTTTTTTTAAAATCATTTTATTGGGTGCTCATACACTCTAATCACAATCCATACATACATTCATTGTGTCAAGCACATTTATACATTTGTTGCCATCATCATTCTCAAAACATTTTCTTTCTACTTGAACCTTTGTTATCAGCTCCTCGTTTTCCCCTTTCTCCTTCATGAACCCTTGAAAATTTATAAATTATTATTATTTTTTCATATCTTACACTGTCCAATGTCTCCCTTCACCTACATTTCTGTTGTCTGTCCCCCAGGGAGGGGGTTACATAGATCATTGTGATTGGTTCCCCTTTCTCCCTCACCTTCTCCTTCCCCTCCTGGTATCTCTACTCTTATTATTGGTCCTGAGGGGTTTATCAGTCCTGGATGCCCTGTTTCCAGCTCTGACCTATACCTTGCTCTAGCCGGATTTCTAAGGTAGAATTGGTATCATGATAATGGGGATAAGGAAGCATTAAAGAACTAGAGGAAAGTTGTATGTTTCATTGGTGCTATATTTCACCCTTACTGGCTTGTCTCCTCCACACGAGGAGGTAAGGGGATGTACAGTTGTCTACAGATGGGCTTTGGTGTCCACACCACACATACTTCACAAAGACATGATTCTTGGTTCTTTGATGCTTGATACCTGATCCTATTGACATCTCGTGATCACACAGGCTGGTGTGCTTCTTCCATGTGGGCTTTGTTGCTTCTTTGTTAGATGGCTGCTTGTTTATCTTCAAGCCATTAAGAGCCCAGATGCTGTCTTTTGATATCTGAGCACCATCAACTTTCTTCCACATTTGGTTATGCACCCGCTTTGTCTTCAGTGATTGTGTCGGGAAAGTGAGCATCATGGAATGCCAGTTTACTAGAACAAAGTGTTCTTGTATTGAGGGAGTACTTGAGTAGAGACCCAATGTCCATCTGCTACCTTAATACTAAACCTATAAATATATGCATATAGATCTATTTCCCCATCCTCATATATAAATATATTTACATATGTTCATGCCTATATCTAGACCTCTATAAATGCCCTTTGCCTCCTAGTTCTTTCCTCTATTTCCTTTTACTTTCCTCTTGTCCCACTATCATGTTCAACCTTCATTTGGGTTTCAGTAATTCCTTTCAGTTACATTGCCCTACCAGGCTTCCTACACCCTCCTCACCATAGATTTTGGATCACTTATTGCTTCCTTTTCCCTGGGTTTGTTAACACCCACTTCCTTTCCCCCACCTACTCCTTCCCATGTCCCCCTGGAATGGTCAGTCCTGTTGTTTTCTCCTCCAGATTGTTTATCCCGCCTATCTTATCTAGCTAGACCTTCAGCGATAATAATATGCACAAAATACAAGACAGAGCAAAACCAAGCAACAAAACGAAACAACAACTATAAAGAAAAGCCTGTAATAGTTCATCATCTGTTTGTTGACCTTTAAGAGTGTTTTCTGGTCAAGTCTGAAGGGGCGTCATACCCTGGCCCCAAAGTCTGTTTCGGTATTCCCTGGGTACTTCATTGCTCTGTTCCCCTTGCTGTTCTGTTACACATCCTTAGTGTTTCACCTCAGTGTGGTGGGGGTCATATCAGGCACAATTCCTGCATTGTGTCTCCAGTGTTGTCCCCTATAGCACTATAGGTCAGTGAGGGACGTCATGCCTCATAGTGAGGCTGGCCCTATGGTTGTCTCTGTGCTTTGGCTGCTCTAAATGAGATTATTGTCCTTAGGGCGTGGTAGGCCAGGATGTGCTCCACTCTTCCTCCCTCTTCATTGTGTTCTGATCAGACATGTCCCTCTCCCTGAGCTGTAGCTTCACTGCTGTCCTCTGACAAGTGAATTCTTCTGCAGGGAGGGGAGCTATCCACATAGTTTGGATTGAGGCTGGTCCCTCAGACCTCTATTGGTTCCCAGCTTCATTCCAGTATGTTTCATCCACATCTTGGAGCAGCAAGTTGAAGTCTGGTCCCTCTTGCCCTATGGAGATATAAACAATACCCTTCCCTTGGTGGGTTAGTGCCCTGCTCCCCACTACCCATGTCTTTTGCTTTGTTTTCTCCCCCCTCCTTTTTAGTTGGCTACCATATGTATCCCTGGATTTTGTCTGGCCCCTGACATTCTACCTGGACCTCATCCTAGGAATGTTTGTATACAGTAGCTTTTACCCTATGCCCCTTTTGCATTTTTAGGCTTACCTTAACAGACTCATGTTGTACTTGTCCTTTTGTGCTTGGCTTACTTCACTTAGCATAATTTGCTCCAGTTCTTCCCATGCAGCAATGTGCTTCATGCGTTCAGCACTGCTTTTTAAGGATGCGTAGTACTCCATTGTATGTATGTACCACAGATTTTTAATCCATTCGTCTGTTGATGGAAAGTTGGGTTGTTTCCAACTCCTTGCAATTGTGAACTGTGCCACGATGAACATGAGCACAGATGTCTGGCCATAGTTTGTTTCTTGCCTCTTCTAGGTATATGCCCAGTAGGGGGATTGTTGGGTTATATGGTAGCTCATTTTCCATCTGTTTTATATATCAGTGTGTTGCATTCACCTACTATAATTGTTGAGGCTATGATTTCTTTTTTCATCTTTTGGAACATTTGGTTGACGTATTCAGCAGGTCTCTCATTAGGGGAATATATGTTTAAAATGCTTAGTGGTTCTTTGTCTACCGTTCTCTTGAGCATTATATAGCATCCTCCTTATCTCTTTTTATGGTTTGCACTTTATAGTCAATTTTATCTGAGATTAGGATTGCAACCGCTGCTTTTTTGGAATTGCTGTTTGCTTGATGTGCTTTTCTCCAGCTTTGATTCTCACTGTATTTTTGTCCGGTTTTCATATCTTGAGATGTATTCTCTCTCCTGTAGGCACCGGATTGATGGGTTGGGTTTTCTAAGCCAGTCTGCTAGCCTCAGTCTTTTAATGCCTGAATTCAGTCCATTGATATTCTGGGTTATTATCTCCATCTGTGGACCCTGCAATATCATCTTATACCTTTAGTGTTGGGTGTTTTCCTACCTCCCTTTCTTATCAGTGGTGTGTGTGTATGTATGTGTTTCATTCTTGACTTCTTTCCACCCTTAAGCCAATGCTATCTTGGGGGCTGTTTTCTCTTTGTTGCCCTATGGGTGGGGTTGTTCTATGTGGCAGTCTCTTATTTATGCTTGGTGAGTGCTATTCTTCTGCCCATACTGGGTCGGCAAGAATCTTTTGTAGGACTGGGTTTCTTTTAATGTATTCTTTGAGTTTTTCCTTATCTGGGAAGACTCTTACTTCTCCATCTATCTTGAAAGATAATATGGCTATACAGAGTATTCTTGGGTTGGTGTTTTTTCCTTCATTTTTTGGAATATGTTATTCCACTCTCTCCTCTTCTTCATAGTTTCTGCTGATAGGTCTGAGCATATTCTTATTTGGGAACCTTTATATGTAATTGCTTGTTTTTCCCTAGCTGCTCTCATGATTTTCTCCTTTTCCTCAAAGTTGGATAGTTTAACTATTGTGTACCTTGGTGACTTCTTCTTGGGATTCAATCTAGCTGGTGTTCTTTCAGCATTCTGAATGGTTGCCTGGTTTTCATTCATTAAGCTGGGGAAGTTTTCCTTCAAGAATTATCTCACTAGAGAGAGTGGGTTGGAAAGGGGGAACCAATTACAAGGATCTACATGTGACCTCCTCCCTGGGGGACGGACAACAGAAAAGTGGGTGAAGGGAAGCATCAGACAGGGAAAGATATGGCAAAACAATACTTTATAAATTATCAAGGGTTCATGAGGGAAGGGGAAGTGGGGAGGGAGGGCAAAAAAATGAGGACCTAATGCCAGGGGCTTAAGTGGAGAGCAAATGTTTTGAGAATGATGAGGGCAATGAATGTACAAATGTGCTTTACACAATTGATGTATGTATGGATTATAATGAGTTGTATGAGCCCCTAATAAAATGATTATTTTAAAAGAAAAAAAAAGAATTCTCTCACTATTTTTGCAGATGACTTCTTTATTGTGTCTTCCTCCCGTAACCCCATTATTTTGATGTTGTTTCTTTTCATAGCATCAGACATAGCTTTTAGGTTTTCTTCAGCTTCTCTGATGATCTCATTAGATTTTTGTTCGAGTTAAAGTCTGCTTTGCTGTCCTGTAGGTCACTGGTGCAGTTCTCTGCCTCCTCCAGGTGGTTGGTGAAGTCCATGAGTCTGCTATTAGTTTTTGTTATCTCATCCCTAAGCTCTTGTATTTCCCTCTGGTGTATGGTCTTTATCTCCTCTATTATTTCATTCTTTTCCTGTATTGTTTCCCTCATATCCTGTATGACTCCAAGCAGCATTTTGAAAATTCCTTTCTGTGGCAAATCATTGTCTGCTTCTTATATGCACGTTGTTAGGTTCAGGACATCTTCTGATATTGCCTTTTGTTTGTCTTGTATTTTCATTGAGGTTGTTGGGGCAGGTTGCTGTTTGTATTGCATTGTTTTAGAAGATCCAGGTGTCATTTTCCAGAGAGTCAAAGAGCAGTGTGCACTTTCTGGAAGACTCATAGGAATGCTTCTTCAAACTGCCTTCAGCTAATTGCACTATGGAATTGGCCTACTGTTTTATCCTCCTGTAGGTTCACTCTTTCCCTAGTCAACCAGTATTGTCTTATTTGGAGGGAAAGTTGGATGGTCCTCTCAGGGGATGCCGGTTGGATGGTTGTGGACCTGTGAGGATGGTGTTGCACTGGGTGATCTCACTAGAAATCATGATGGTGTGGTCCACGGCAGCTTGGGGTGTCGCAGTGGGTGTGCGGGGGTGCCTGCTACAATGGGAGTGCCACAGAAGTCAGGAAGAAGTTGGGCAAGATTTCCCCAGCCACATGTTTAGCACTGCAGAGGTTGGGTGGGCGGAATTTCCCTCTGAGGAAGGTGGGTGGGATTTCCCTGGGAGAAGGTCGGCGGCCTTTCCCCAGCCTCAAGTTACACTGAAGAGGGTGGAGCTCTCCCAGCAGGGTGGAGGGTACATGTAAATACCCTAGGCTAAGGGGAGTGGCCTTGAGCTCAGCAATGGCGTGTGAGATAAAAAGGAAGAGAAAAAAGCAGCCCACTGAGACTGTGGTGGTAAAGAGAGAAGAGAGAGAAACAAAAGTAATAATATAGCGGAGCTCCAATCCATGATTGTGGGGCTGAAGTGGTTTAAACCTTGCCCCGAGGTGGCGGCAAACTGTATGTTGAAATAAAGCCCTTGGGCCAGCTCCAAATGATCCCAGCTTTAGCCAAGACAGTGGCTGGGCAGAGGTTAGACCCTAGCTGACCTCCATTGTGGTAAGCCAAAAGCCCCCAGTGCTTCAGACGCTAATGGATCTGTGCTACTTATCTTTATGATGTTCCTCCTGTGACCCAGCAGTGTGGAATTTCCCTCTTAGTAACTCTCCAGTGCTGATTTCTGCGGAGTCCCTCTGGTATGTTATTCAATCATCATCTTGCCAGAAGCACCCCCTCCCCCTGCCCCCTACATACATTTCATTATAATATTTTACTTTTTCTTCTTGAGTTGCCCTTGAAAATTTTCTGGTCAGTTCTTTGACATCATTATTTCTTCTATTTGACTTAGCTACTCTACAGTTACGAGCAAGTTTCAGAGTCTCTTCTGACATCCACTTTGATCTTTTCTTTCTTTCCTGTTTTTATAATGATATTTTACTTTCTTCATGTATGATGTTCTTGAAGTCATCCCACAGCTCATAAGTTCTTCTATCATTAGTGCTCAATGCATCAAATCTGTTCCTGAGATGCTCTCAAAATTCACTGAGGGGACACAAATAAATGAGTAGAATGTTTAAATATAAAACTGACGGTCTACTCTGCAAACCTTCACTCAGTTCACAATAAAAAGGTAAAACGAAATAAAACAAAACACTGACTTGAGGGTCAAGATATATGGTTTCTTCAAACAAGATAATGAAATCAAGATAAAATAATTTTCATAAGCACTCAGTTTAAAAAGTGAGCAGGGAAGGGAATGGAGGAGGTACAGTGCCCATAACAATTCTGAATTCCATTTAGGTATACATAACCAGTTCCTTGATTAGAGTTCCCTGGGAATGATATTTTATGGCACTTTGCCTGGCCATATAGTCTTTGAATTAAAATTTTTTTTTGCTTTGTTTTATCCCTTTGCCTGCATCTGAGTAGTAATCTGAATCCATAAAAGTAATCTGTGCCTGCATCTTATTAGTTTTTTAAAACCTGCTTTTAGGCTATAGGTGTTTGTGAATCCAAAGACCTCTTTTCATTTTGTATTGTTTATATGCCTTTAAGTTTTAACTTGAAGAGCTTCAAACGGAACAGTTATTTTGAAACTGTAAGTTTATATGGGTCTTATAAACTTAGGGTTCGCTCAATTAAACAATATACATATCCACAAAATCTTCTCTCGATTGGTCTTCCTATGAAGCTGCTGTATGAAAATGACTTTAAAATTATTAAAAACCCTGCTCTTTCATATCAAGAGAGCTTGATTTCATCTTTACCCATGGGTCACAGTTTCATAATGCACTTTAGATTTTATTTTCTTTCTCCTCAGAACAGTAGTATTTCATTTTGCCGATACAACCTTTAAAACTTTGAGAACTCTTTGCTAACTGAAATCACTGTCCTGGAACCCTCTACATATCAGCTGCATTATATTTAAAATCTGAATTGTTTCTGCTTTTTAATTTTACTATTAAGATTCTAGAAGATGACCAATGGCACCTTCTGCATTTTGCAGTAAAATTTCCTTAGCCAGATCATTAACTTCACTGGGTATATTTCTCTTTCCCACATTGCCCAAAGTGGAAAATTTAGCTTTTCTAGACTTTAATGCCGCTACATAATAATAAAGGTAACTTTAACAGAGTTCAATAACATTACCCTTATTCTTTTACACACCACTGTAAGCCCCCTTTTGAACCCTGGTGGTGTACTGGTTACACATTAAACTGCGATCTGCATAGTTGGAAGTTCAAAACCACCAGTAGCTCCATGGAAGAAAGACTGGGATCTATTCCTGTAAACAGTGACAGTCTTGGAAACCAACAGGGAGTTTCTATGACTTGATGGCAGTGAGTTTAGTTTTATGGTTTGGTGAACCCTCTTAAAAGCCCATGATTTTCACTAAAAATTTCTTCAAGGCCATCCCAGAAGAATGCAACATAAGCCTTGTACTTCACACGTGGTACCAAATTCTGTTCCAGTTACTATTACTGCATAAAAGCCACCCCAAATTTAGTGGGATAAAACAACCATTTTATAATAGTCACAGATTCGATGGATCAAGAATTTGTTCCAGGCATGGCAATTCTACAACCTCATCTTCAAAGACTCAAAGAGCTAAAGGATGACTAAGGCACCCAAGGGCTAAAAATATCTAACAAAAATTTTACTAGCATAACTGGGCACAAGTTTATTATGACCCAAAGGCTAAGCTTGGTTGCAGTTGTCAACTGAAATGCCCACAGATTAACTACCCATGGTTCTTGGACTGTTCACAATATATCAACTGGCTTCTGTGAGGGAGCATGCAAAGGAGGAAGTGATCAAGTGTTTTAAACTATGCAGAAACTTCCCAATGTTTATGATCTGGTCTCAGAAGCTGTGTGGCATTACTTTTATTGTATCCTATGGCTGTGATCCACAAGGTCTGTACTTCAAAATCACCAGCCTCTTTGTAGGAAAAATACAGGGCTTTATACTCCTGTAAAGAGTTACAATCTTGGAAACCCACAGGAACAGTTCTACTCTGTCATTTAGAGTCACTATGAGTTAGCATCAACTCAATGACAGGGAGCTTGGTTTTGGTTTATTATGCAAAGCAGTCACAAGTCTATCCAGGTTCAAGAGGAAGGTATATGTACACACCTCTCAATGAGACAATTGTTCACAAAGGAACTATCTTGTGCTGTTTCCTATTGTCACAATCTCTTTTGCCTACACTACACCTAGTAACCACATAAGTACTTCCCACTTTCTGTAAATTTAAGAATGCTGTATAAATGGGAGCCATTTATATATATAGCATTTTGAGAATTTTTTCATTTAACATAATGACATAAATATCATTCTAAGTTATTGCATATATCAATATCTAGTTCCTTTTCATTTCGAAGTAGTATTTCATTTTGCCGATACAACATGCTTTGCTTAACATCTCAAGATATATCTTAAAATACAATCCTATCTGTGTTAGGATAATATATACACATCCATAAGGAAGACTAGATGATACAATTAGCATTCAGATTAATGCATCAACCCCTAAAACCAATAACAAATTGAGGCATTCTCAACTTCCTCCATCTGAAATTTATCAAATATGCAATCAAGATGCATTTATAACTATTGACAGTTGAAATGTGAAATTTGACATCAAAGTTATCGATAGTTAGAAAACATGGCCTTGGTGACAGAAACAAAGCTGGAGATCACATGATAGAATTTTTCAAGACTAATGACTTTCTTTCAATAACAAAGAACTGACCCTTGACCTATAGGGTCACTATGAATCGGAATTCCCCCAATAAATGTGAGTTTAGTTTTTAACTTTTTGGTGGACCTCACCAGATGGAAATCACAGATACTAACTTGTCCATATCTGTGAGAAAAGACCATAAAGAAGCTCAATATCATCCACCAAAACAAGGCCAACTATGCAACTATCAATTGCTCATATATGAGTTCAGGTTGAAGCTGAAGATAATTAAAACAAGTCTATGAGAGCCAAAATACAACCTTGAGTATATCTAACTTGAATTTAGAGCTCATCTCAAGAACAGATTTGACACACTGAACACCGAGGAATGAAGAAAGCAAAAGGTCATTAAAAAGTCAGGAAAGAAAGAAAAGACCAAAAAAGTCAGAAGAGACTCTGAAACTTGCTTTTGAATATAGAGTAGCTAAAGCTAATGGAAGAAATGACCAAGTGAAAGAACTGAATAGGACATTTCAAAGTGCAGCTAGAAAAGACAAAGTAAAGCATTATGAAGAAATGTGCAAAGACCTGCAGGTACAAAGCAAAAATGGAAGAACACACTCAGCATATCTCAAGCTGAAAGAACTGAAGGAAAAAAAATTAAGCCTCAAAATGCACTATTGAAGGATTTGGGCAAAATGTTGAATGATGTAGGAAGCATACAAAAAAGATGGAAAGGAACATATAGATTGCGAAAAAGAACTGGTCAACATTAAACCTCTTTAAGAGGTAACATATGATCAAGAATCCATGCTACTGAAGAACTCCAAATAGCACTGAATTCATTAGTAAAACACAAAAGCCTGGAAATTGACAAAAAACTAAACGAAATATTTCAAAGAACTAATGCAGCACTAGATTCAAGCACTCACTAGTTTATGCCAAGAAATATAGAAAGCAGTTACCTAGCCAACTGGTATGTGCTTGTAAGAGGTAACTTTAAGGCAGCACTATTTTGGGAGGATATAGTGAGGAACAATATTAATTGTGAGAATGTTATTGGAACTCATCTCCAACTCACATGGATGAAGGCCTTGCTCCACCCCAGAAACCCAGCCTGCCAGGCTTCTTAATATATGAGAATAAAAGATTCATCCATATACACTCTCTTCTAGTTCTCTGCGTCCCACACCCTCTAAAGCAGCAGCTCTCAACCTGTGCGTCGCGACTCCTTTGGGGGGTTCAAAAACCCTTTCACAGGGGTCACCTAAGACCATCAGAAAACGCATATTTCCAATGGTCTTAGGAACCAAGACACCACTCCTCTATCCATTTCCAGGCGGGTCCGCCCATATGCAGATACTCCCACCTACGAGTACCCAGCGTGAAGACTGCTACCCATGCTACACCATGCTTCAAGACAAAATTTCATTTATTTGTCATTAGAAATAAGTATTTCACAATATATAATTGCATGTTGTTTTGTGATTAGTCGCTATGCTTTAATTATTTTCAATTTGTAACAATGAAAAGACATCCTGCATATCAGATATTTACATTACAATTCATAACAGTAGCAAAATTACAGTTATGAAGTAGCAAAGAAAATAATTTTATGGTTGGGGATCACAACATGAGGAATTGTATTAAAGGGTCATGGCATTAGGAAGGTTGAGAACCTCTGCTCTAAAGTTTTCTCCCTAGATCTCCATCCTAGTCATCAAAGCATGTTTCTTTTGGTATGAAAACCATTATCTTGTTTTTACTTTATAATAATGGTCTCATACAATATTTTTCATTTGGTGATTGACTACCTTGGGTCAACATAATGTTCAAGTCCATCCATGAGGTGCTTCAGTTTCATAATTGCTTTTTAATGATGGGTAGGATTCTATTGTGTGTCTGTTGCAAAGTTTATTTATCCATTCTTCTGCTGAAAGACATTTAAGTTGTTTCCATCTTCTTGCTATGGTCCACAAAGCAAAGGAATTACTGGGTCATATGATACTTCTATTCCCAATTGTTTGAGGAAGCGCCCTATCGCTTTCACAGCGAATGCATATTTTTACAGTCCCGCCATGACTTTACATCCAGATCTCACTAAAGGAAAGAGTTTGGTAGCACGGCAATTTAAAAAAACTAAAGTTAAGTGATAATAAGCCACTTAAGGAAAACCCACCGGCAGAAGCCTGCCCTAGCACATTTAGAAGGATCAGGAATACAGCTCTAGGCAACAAGGAAGACACACTGGAAATGACAGGATGTTCAAGAAGGACTATATCATCTACAGCAAGATTTGGGACCGAAAAATAGATCAGACATAGACTGGTGGATGCACCTTTGGGACAAGGGAGCCAGCTCCATAAATATTACAGGAAAAGCAGTCTTAAATATCCTCACAATTGGTGAAAATAATGAACTACAGGACATATTAAGAACATATATGAAGAAAATCTAGGGGTGGTTGGAACTTGATGGCACTGGGTCAGTGAAGCTATAAAAAGAGTAGAGCCTTTTATTGACATAGCATAGTATACCGATAAACAAAAATGGCACAATCATAGGGAAGCACTTCTGGTGTTAAGAACGCTAGCTATATTAAAGATGATGTATTACAATGATGTATAGGGCACACCCACAGAAGTGCATGCCGATGAAGCCATAAAAAGAGCCTTCCTTACAGGTGTGCCTGACAGCCTGAAAATGGTATACGCATCCTCACTTCAAGGATGCCATACGGTGGAAGATATGATAAAAACGTAATCCAGTTACATAAAGGCCTAGGCCTGGGAGAACCTCAGATTTCATTTGTTGCCCAGATATCTAATGGAAGGGTTACAGCCAAGCAGCCCCACGCTATAACTATGATGCCGGCAAGAACTATAATAGACCCAACCTAACAATAATAACAAACCAGTCCACCCCAACACGTTCCCAAACAACAGAAGCAATTACAGGTCAAAAATAAGGGACCTCCTCTGGGAAACAGGCCTCCCCCGAGGAAAATCTCCAACTACAAATCAAATCAATACTGACCTCCAGCGCCTGGCCCACAAAGGAGAATGGGATTCTTTTGAAAATAAAATCAAGACCAGTCTCGGTTTCACTCTCAGAACAATTTTTAAACTTTGATAATAAACATTTATATACAGTGCTGGGCAAACAACACCGAGATCAGATTTTAATAGACACGGGATCACAAAACTTCATGAGAAAGGGATATGAAATAGGAAATAACATAATAAAGTTCAAGGGGGTTGAGTTAGTTAATTGTGCCAGCCTGGCCGATAATCACATGTGGTGCTGGTTGAAAGGCGGAGGGATAAATGGGTGGTGAAGCCTCGCCT
>NW_022104553.1:35039783-35042324 GCF_000313985.2 Echinops telfairi
ATGGGTTAATGTTGGACTTGTGGGCTTGGGCAGCATTGGGTTGGGATGTTTTCGTGATGCACATTTTCTTTGCATAAAACTCTCTCTTATACGTGAGTTGCTGTGGATTTGTTTCTCCAAAGTACCCAGACTAATACAGGGGTCATCAATACCTCTACAGAAGCATATTGGCTACCAATAAAGTGGCATGTTTACAGAATTAATATTAGAGGAATGATAGCCACCAACCCAAATTTACCCAACATAGTGGGCATGGATATATTAACAGATCTATTTCCTCAATGGCTTCTAACCAAGCACTTAAAAGAAGTGACATGCTCGTTAGCACAAGTAAATATCCCACCAATCTTACTACCGCGACCCACAACCCAGCACTGGATCACTCAATACCCATTAAAGGGTGGACACCAAGAGATTACTGGAAACATTCCACATTTAAATATAATTCCCCAGTATAGCCAATCAAAAAACCCAATAGACAATATTGATTAATGATTGATTATAGAAAACTAAATGAAAATCCACCCAAATAATAAGCCACTTATCAGATGCATTAGAAATAATCAATTTAATAGCAACTACAGGATTAAAATATTTCACAATAGACATGTCAGACATGTTCTTCGCAAGCCGGATAGATGAAAAATCACAAGAATTTACGTCATTAACATGGCAAAACGTACAATATAAGTTTTGTAGAATACCACAAGAATATCTAAATAGCTCTGCCATAGCACACACCACTGTAGCCGCACACATTCCAGAAATGCCAAAGGGATCAAAAATTTTTCACTACATAGATGACACACTACTAACAAACAACAAGGCAAATTTAGAAGAAGATTTAACTTTTCTAATCCACAAATTAATAAGCAAGGGATAGGCAATCAATAGAGAAAAAGTACATTGACCATTTTACATTCCTGTAAAATTCCTAGGCATACAATGGTCCTCAGATGGTCAACAGGTACCATACACGATAACCAACAAAATAGATAGTATCCAACCCTAACTAATAAGAAAGCCCCAAAATTGATAAGGATAATTTAGATATTGGAAATCACACATACCTTTTTTACTATGACTCTTAAAACCCATGTATAAAATAACGAGAAAATCCCAAGACTTTGAGTGGGAACCAGAGCAAGAAACTAGCTTTAAGTTAATAAAAGATCTCTTTAACATTATGTTAATAAAAGAATAAAAGGAATACCAAACGTTTGCAAACCCAAAACCAGGAGATGACATAAGAATAGATATACTGTTCCATGATGATTAAGGAACATAGGCGATATATTGTAAGAACTCACAAGTTCCTAAATATATCCCATGACGATTTTATACACAAAGATTCCCATATTCTCAAACCAAATACTCATTACTCGACAAATTGATCTGAACAGCTTTTGTGGCCCTCCAATAATCTGAACCAGACACAAACGGGAAGAATGTCACAATAAGAACGCCCTTACCCATTTTACAATTGGTAAATCTTACCCCCGACCAAATGAAAAGCACAAGCCTGGATCCTAAGCAGTTGGCCTGGAGATGGTACATAAAAAACAAGAAAATAACTGCCCAAGGCGAGCCAGGGGCGATCCTTGAAGAACTAGCACAAGCTGAAGTAGAGCTCCCTGAAATAACAGGAGAACCAGTAGATCCCTTGCCTAACATAGGTAACTGGGGTCCCGAGTTTGCTCTCCACTTACAAAATGCTTGGTTCACAGCCAGAGCAACATTACCATATGGAAGGCAACAGCAATCAAGAAGCCAGGACTTGTGACCCTAACAGAAGAGAGTAAGACAAAATCAGCCTAACATGCAGAGCTAATAGCATTAAACTTGGCCATAGAATATTCAATGTCTAGAGATGAACAGGTGATATACTTGTTCACACATTCTTAGGCAGTGACAAATGGCATAGCCTTAGTCAGGTAAATGGGCAAAAAATAACTTTGAAATAAATAGAGCGAAAATTTGGAGCCAGGAGATTTGGAAAGAGTTATATGAGTATCAAGATTTAATCCACTTATTAATCAAACACGTGTCAACCCACCAAAAGACAGACACTTTTGATGCAAAATATAACAACATGGCTGATACAGCAGCTAAAGTAACTAACCACGAGAGGAAATAGACACGAATATTGCAAGGATAAAAGATCAATTTTAATCAAGAAAGAAACTAAAAAATACAAAAATACAACACAACAAGGCACAATACTCAATAGGACAAATATAATAGACGAGGACAGGTCATATCAATCGATACTAATACCACATGATATACCAGAAATACATTACAAACTAGGACATCCAGGCAGCCATGCCATGTACACCTGGACAACCGAAAGGAATAGTAATTGTACTCAGCATGACATAAAAAAGGCAATCCGTGATCATGAAGGGCCAAAGGGACCAGGCTTCAAACACCAAAGGCGGGGAGAAAAATCATATCCTCGTCAATGAGGGTGGCGTGTGATGGGGACCCAATGCCCATCTCTAGACAACTGGACATACCTTGCAGAAGGGTAGTGGGGAG
>NW_022104553.1:35042787-35066626 GCF_000313985.2 Echinops telfairi
CGAATTTTGGGAATGATGAGGGCAACAAATGTATAGATGTGCTTTACACAATTGATCTATGTATTGTGATGAATTTTATGAGCCCCAATAAATTGATTTTTTTTAAAAAGGCAATCCACAGATGCACTTCATGGGGGATGAAACCCCCAAGATTCCATCAACCCTTACATTCCACAGCTAGGAAGAAGTCGCTATTCAACCAAGCAATACAAATAGACTACCCTGATATCCATGTGTCCTTGTGGACAAATATTCAACAATGACAATGGCACATGCCTGTAAACCGGCCAATGCCATGAATACAATTAGAGCCTTAAATAGATGGACAAGCGCATATGGCTTACCCAAAACAATAGATGTGGGGAAACTAACACTAAGGGAAATATGACTAGGACTCTATTCCCTAACTTATAACAGAGGGAATGTGGAAAGCTAGTATTCCATGGTAGGAAAGCCACCACTTTGGTAAGTTAAAGATAAAGTCCAAGAACATGATCCTGCTTTAAATAGAATTCCCACAGATTCTCCCCTAACAGCTATGCTGCCTTAAAGGGACCACGTGGTTGGTTTTATCTCCCTACAGAAGCAGACATCCTGTTGCTATCTCCTCCCACCTTGTCACTGTCACCCAGCCCTCCTCATACCTTCCCCCAATGCAGGTACTAGATTTCCTCACCTGTGAGTTCAGGGACCTTACTGGAGTTACCACCCACCTTGTGATGTAACTACTGAATATGCATGTCTTGTGGCTACCTATTAAATATCCCAAGATAGTAAAGACGCTCCACTCCTCTCTCTCTCTTCTCCCACCTCCACTTGGACAATCAAGAAGGGCTGAGGTGGGAATGCTACCATAAAATGTGTCTGACTCCTTTTATTTTACTCTCTCTCCTATCTAGTATGACTTTACTGTGATCATTATATACATACATACAATTGTGCCTACTGACTCTTTGGTTTTTAAAGGCTGGTTTCCTCTGACAAATAGAATCAGATAATGGATCACTCTTTAAAAACAAAACAGTGTCACTGGTGTTACTGGTGTTGTCCCCCGCAGGGCCATGGGTCAGTGAGGGGTATCATGTCTCATAGTGGGGTGGACATTGGGGACAGGGCATGGTGCCCCAAAAGGCTAGACTGGAAAACACAAGCTTTTCTTTCTTGGTATATTTTAATTTGTTCTTTGTCAGTGGCTTGATGTTGCTGTTTTGTTGTACATTGTTGCTTGGTTTTGCTGTCTTGTTTTTGTGCATGTTGTTGTCTCCCCAGGTCTGTCTGGATAGGACAGGCTGGATGAACAATCTGGAGGAGAAAACAACGGGACTGACAGTTCCGGGGGGACATGGGAGAGGGGGAGGTGGGGGGAAGGGAAGAGGTGTTAACAAACTCAGGGACAAGGGAACAACAAGCGATCCAAATTGGTGGGGAGGTGGGTGTGGGAGACCTGGTAGGGCATGATCAAGGGGAATGTAACAAAGAGGAAGTGCTGAAATCCTGGTGGGGACTGAGCATGATAGTGAGACAGGAGGAGACTCAAGGGAAATGGAGGAAAGAGCTGGGAGGAATAGGGAATTTATAGAGGTCTAGATAAAGACATGTACATATGCAAATATATTTATACGAGGATGGGGAAATAGATCTATGATCTTATATTTATAGGTTTAGTATTAAGGTAGCAGAAGGACATTGGGCCTCCACTCAAGTACTCCCTCAACGCAAGAATACTTTCTTCTATTAAATTGGCATTCTATGATGCTCACCTTCCCAACATCAAAAAGTATAGCATCTGAGGTCTTAAAGGCTTGAAGGTAATCAAGCGGCCATCAAGCTCAGAAGCAACAAAGCCAACATGGACGAAGCACACCAGCCTATGCAACCACGAGGTGTCGAAGGGATCAGGTGTAAGGCATCATCAGAACAAAAAATCTTACCATAGTGAATGATGGGGGGAGTGCGGAGTGGAGACCCAAAGCCCATTAGTAGATCACTGGAGATCCCCTTGCAGAGGGGTCTCGGGGAGGAGATGAGCCAGTCAGGGTGCGATGTAACAATGATGAAAAATACAACTTTCCTCTAGTTCCTAAATGTTTCCTCCCCGCTCCCACTACCATGACTCAAATTCGACCTTGCAAGCCTGGCTAGACCAGAGAATGTACAATGGTACAGATAGGAACTGAAAATACAGGGAATCCAGGGCGGATGATCCCTTCAGGACCAGTGGTGTGAGTGGCGAAACAGGGAGAGTTGAGGGAGAGTGGGTAGGAAAGAGGGAACCGATTACAAGGAACTATATGTGACCTCCTCCCTGGGGGACGGAAAACAGAAAAGTGGGTGAAGGGAGACAACGGACAGGGAAAGGTATGACAAAATAACAATTTATAAACTATCAAGGGCTCATGAGGGAGGGGGGAGCGGGGGAGGGAGGGGAAAAATGAGGACCTAATGTCGGGGGTTTAAGTGGAGAGAAAATGTTTTCAGAATGATGTACAAATGCGCTTTGCACAATTGATGTGTGTATGGATTGGGATAACAGTTGTATGAGCCCCTAATAAAATGTTTAAAAATAAATAAATAAATAAATAAAACAAAACAGTAAGGGGATGAATTTTAAATAATGACAATCAATGGGTTTTTCACTTAACATACAATCCAATGGCCATGGAAATATGCACACTCAAATCTATACAAGCTACACTGGATGAATGCACAATAATATTAAATAATAGACCTAGACCACATCAGCTGAGCCCAACAGACAGGATTAAACACAATCCAAGGGATATTACATTTAATATTACTTCATGTAAACCAATAACGCAGGGTCCAAAAATATGGGTAAAAGCAACAAGGGACAATTCAGTGAGCAAGCAGGAAATAATAGCCCAAAATGACCCATCCACAGTATGGATGTCAGGAGATAAGAGAGATTTATAATAACAAATAGCCTGCAGAAACTACTTAATGCTTCCCTTTCTTGCCCAGCAATCCCCATCTGTCAGAGGAGACCAGCCTCTAACAACCAAAGGGTCAGTAGGCACAATTGTACAGTTATACTACAGGAAGATTATAGTAAAGTCATAGAGGATAGGAAAGTTAGGAGAGAGAATAAAAGAGAGAAGTCAGACACATTTTATGGTAGCATGCTCACCTCAGCTCCTCTGGTGGTTCACGTGGCACTGGGAGAAGAAAGAGCATCTTTACTATCCTGGGATATTTATAGGTAGCCATAACACATGCATATCCAGTAGTTACAAACATCACAAGTAGGTGGAATCGACAGTAAGGTCCCTGAGCTCACAGGTGAGCTCTGCACCAATATCTGCATTGGGTGACACAGTGGGAAGAGAGATCAACAGGATCTATCCGCCTCTATAGGGAGACAGAATCAACTTTAAGGCAGCATAGCTGTTAGGGGAAAATCTGTGGGAATTATATTTAAAGCAGGATAATGTTCTTGGACTTTATTTCTAACTTACCAAAGTGGAGGCTTTCCTACCATGGAATACTAGCTTTCCAGATTCCCTCTGTTACAAGTTAGGGAATATAGTCCTCATCATATTTCCCTCAGTGTTAGTTTCCCACAACCATCTTCATAACAACTCTGTGGCTAGCAGTTGGGACAGCTTGCATAATTATAGGATTACAAGACAATAGTGTAGAAATATTATGGGTAAAGTTAGTCTGGAATCAAATACCTTTGCTCCGTTATGTGCTTACTGAGGTGTATTATCACAAGCACCATTCTCATTGGTGCATCCCTTTTGGCATATTCACTCATCAGGCACTACACGATCTGGCTCAACAGAAACTGCACAACAGCAATGGAACCGAGCTGTACCCCTATCTCTAACTACACCTTTTGAAAGTTAGATACCCTGACAGGGGCATCTTCAGACTAGACGATGTCCAGGCGGGAACATCCTGGATCCATATTGCACAGTTACCGCAGATCCAGGCGCAGATCCCACACTCCGGGGACCTGAAGACTCTGCATTCACAACTGACTCATTTGCTCATGGAATTGAACGAATCGCTCCACCACGTACAATTACTCACCTTGGCCTCAAAAATCTATCACTTTCACTATTTTATTATCTGCTTTTACATCTGGCGAATGCTGTGAGACAACATGCCCTATCAATCACCCTAGTAGCCCCAGGAGACCTGAACCTTTGTGATGCGCCACAGGCCGGCCCACTCATCAAACATTTACAATGCCTGCAAAAACAAAGACAAAGGCCAGTTGCTGTCGTCAGGCTGTTCAACATCCTAAACACCACAGATACAGAGAATTACTCCATTCTGGACATCCTCTGCGATGAGAGCTCATTGGACTCGTTCGTGGATGACATGGATGCTATTCTTGAGACTCTAGGGGATTAAAGGAGACACAGAATTAACAACCAACTAGCTACTCCACTGTATGACCATGACAGCGGTGACCAACATACTCACGCTAAAAGATGGTGTCTGGGAAATATGAAATAAGGCAAGATTTGACGATGCCAACAGAGATGAAGAAACAACCTCACATGACCAATTTTGGAAATGCATTGCACACCTAAACTCATCATGGACTAATGACTCTTACCACAATCAGGCAGAAATATGCATTTTTTCATCAAACCAAGAAAGTGGTCTACAAGAGGTGTGGAGATATAAGCCACAAAAATATTACAGCAAAGCATACCATAAATTCTTATATGATGAATGCAAGCTTTTGACTGTAAAATGCTCACAACCACGATCATGAATGATCAATGAAATACTCTGGACATTCTTGCACAGCCTTCCTGCTTTCCACACACATATACTACAAGACCCATCTCCATAAGGATTCCTATATAGACATTGATGTTGAACCATGGACATGGAGGACTTCAGGCTTAGAACATATTTGGAACTTTTTAACAAATGATACCTATTTTTGGACAGAAAAACATTCAGAATATGATTATGAGGATGAAGACAAAGAAGAACAAGAAGGTAGTGTCGATACTACTACTGCTGCTACAGCTACTACTATTGCTCCCAAAGCAAAACCACCTACTTTCAACCTACCAAACTGCATACCATTGCCATACAGATGCCATGAGGAATTCAACATAACCAGTAAAAAGGAGGACATCCCTATTACACCTACAAATTGGCTGATTTTCCCAATTTTATTCCTATGGCAACGTTTGCAACAATGGAGTGGATTGCCCCAAGACATTTGCACAAAACAACCCAATAACACCAGAAAAATGTTTCTTTTTTAAAAATCATTTTATTGGTGGCTTGTATTGCTCTCATCACAATCCATATATACATTCATTGTGTCAAGCACATTTGTACATATGTTGCCATCATCCCTTTCAAAACATGTTCTTTCTACTTGAGCCCTTGGTATCAGCTCATTTCCCCCTCTCTCACTCTCCCTCCCTCATGAGCCCTTGATAATTTATAATTTTTTTCATGTATTACATTGACCACTGTCTCCCTTCACCCATTTTTCTGTTGTCCATCCCCCTGGGAGGAGATTATATGTAGATCATTGTGATCGGTTCTTCCTTTCTGCCCCCACCTTCCCCTTACCCTCCTGGCATCGCTACTCTCATTATTAGTCCTGAGGGATTTATCTGTCCTGGATTCCGTGTGTTTCAAGCTCTCATCTGTACCCATGTACATGCTCTGGTCCAGCTGGATTTGTAAGGTAGAATTGGGGTCATGATAGTGGGGTGTGGGTGTGGGGAAGCATTAAAGAACTAGAGGAAAGTTGTATGTTTCATCAGTGCTATACTGCACCCTGACTGGCTCTTCTCTTCTGTAAGGGGATATCCAGTTGCCTTCAGATGGGCTTTCCACACTCCTCCTCATTCACAATGATATGATTTTTTGTTCTGGGTCTTTGATGCCTGATCCCTGATCCCATCAACACCTAGTGATCACATAGGCTGCTGTGTTTCTTCCATGTGGGCTTTGTTGCTTCTCAGCTAAATGGCCGTTTGTTTATCCTCAAGCCTTTAAGACTCCAGAGACTGTATCTTTTGATAGCCGGGAACCATCAGCTTTCTTTGCCACATGTGCTTACATATACATTTTGTTTTCAGCAATCGTTTCAGGGGAGGTGAGCATCACAGAATGTCACATTATTAGAACAAAGTGTTCTTGCATTAAGGGATTACTTGAGTAAGCGGCCCAATGTCCATCTGCTGCCTTAATACTTAACATATAAATATTTACATAGATATATTCCCCTATAGTTATATATGAATGTATTTACATATGTACATGCCTGTATTTAGACCTCTATAAATGTCCTTTGCCTCCTAGTTCTTTCCTCTATTTCATTTTACTTTCCTCTTGTCCCACTATCATGTTCAACCTTCATTCGGGTTTCAGTAATTCCTCTCGGTTACATTGCCCTTGAGCAAGCCCCACCAGGCATCCTATGCCCTCCTCACCATTGACTTTAGATCACTTGTTGTTCCCTTGTCCCTGAGTTTGTTGACAGTTCCCCTCTTCCTTTCCCCCCTCCCCCTCTACCATGCTCCTCCTACCCCACCCCAAACATCAGTCCTGTTGTTTTTAACTCCGGATTGTTCATCTTTTTTTGTTTCCATTTTATTTTTGGTTCTTGGGGGCAATGTCATCTTTTCAATATGAAAAAAATAAGCAAATTCAACACAAAGAGAAATAATAATACAAAGTGGAGAAGGGGCTGAGGGAAGGGTGGGAGAAAACCAGGATAGAAAAATTTTAAAGGCAATAAAAGAAAATTGAAGAGAGATGTTTCCAGGTCCTGTTCCCAACTCCTCTGGACTCAAACCTATAGGTGGTAGCACACACCTGGGCAATGAAGGCCCTTAGCACTGCTACATTTTAGATAAGGTGGGGGTAGGGAAGGCCTTGGAGGCTAGTCTGTGTTCCTCTTTCCTAAGCCAAAATGGGGGAGGAAAGTATCCCCCACTGGCAAGTGGAGCAGACTCCTCCAGAGGAAACTGGGAACTCAGGACTGTCTGGAGGGAAAATGAGAATGGAATTAGTACTGTCAACAACCTCCCCTGAGAGAGCAGGGGATGCCTGGTGACCAATGAAGTAGTTGGATCCCCACCTGTTCTTTAAAAACTATGCTGCCCTTCCCTTCTAAGGACTTGTACCTGCAATGAGCTAACTTGGGCAGAGGTTAAGAGCCATCGGGGCTTGTAGTACATGGTTCTAAATAGGACCTGGATGACACCCAGCTTCCTGGAAAATTACTTTGAAAACAGACCGAAGTTATCAACTGGACAGAGGGGAGCAGTAGGTGCCAGAAGTAAACACAATTACCCAGAATGTCAGAAAGCTCAAGTTTCTCAGAGTGGGAAAAGAGAGGAGACGGTCAACAAACAATAGGTATTTATTGAGTGCCAGGCACTGCCCCAGAACCCCCTCCAGGGGGAAAGATAGGAAAAAGGGTGAGGGGCAGAAAATGCAAATTCAGAGGGAAAGGAAAGGGGTGACTGAGGAAGAAGGCTGAGAAGCCTGAGCTGTTGGGACTCTGCGTTAGGCCTCCTCTTCTGCCTCCTCTCCGAAATCCTCCTCTTTTTCGGTGATTGAATCCTGGTACTGCTGGTACTCAGAGATGAGGTGGTTCATGCTGCTCTCAGCCTCGGTGAACTCCATCTCATCCATGACTTCGCCCTTGTACCAGTGGAAGAAGGCCTTCCGGAGAAACATGGTGATGAACTGCTCAGAGATGCGCTTCAGCAGCTTCTGGAGGCCGTGCTGTTGCCAATGAACTTGAGGCCTCGGGGTGGGATGTCACAGACGGCCGTCTTGACATTGTTGGGGATCCACTCCACGAAGTAGCTGCTGCTCTTATTCTGCACGTTGAGCATCTGCTCGTCTACCTCCTTCATGGACATCCACCGCGGAAGACAGCAGCACCCGTGAGGGACCAGCCATGGCGGGGGTCGCAGGCAGCCATCCTGTTCTTGGTATCAAAGCTCAGGCCCAGTCAGGGCTCGGTACTGCTGGCTACCACAGCTGGTGAGCGGGGTCAAGCCGGGCATGAAGAAATGGAGATGTGGGAAGGACACCATGTTGACGGCCAGTTTGCGGAGGAGAGCATTGAGCAGGCCAGGGAAGCGGTGGCAGGTGGTGACCCCCGCTCCTGGTGGCTGAGACAAGGTGATTCAGGTCACCGTAGGTGGACGTGGTCAGCTTCAGGTTACGGAAGCAGGTATCATAGAGGGAGGGCCTTGTTATCAATGCGGTAGGTCTCATCTGTGGGCTCTACCAGCTGGTGCACAGAAACAGAGAACATCTGTCGGAGACTTTGGGGGAAGGTGTTGATGATGCGGTCGGGATACTCTTAGCGGATCTTGCTGATGAGCAAGGATCCCATTCCAGAGCCGGTGACTCCGCCCAGCGAGTGGGTCAGCAGGAAGCCAGGCAGGGAGTCACAGCTCTCGGCCTCCTTCCACACCACGTTCAAGACAGTCAAGCAGCTCAGCACCCTCTGAGTAGTGGCCCTTGGCCCAGTTGTTTCCTGCCCTAAACTGACCACACGCAAAGTTGTCCAGTTTAAAGATCTGGCCAAAAGGAGTGAACAGAGTGCATGGTTCCAGGTTCTAGATCCACCAAGATGGCACGAAGAACATATTTGCCACCTACGGCTTCGTTGTCGTACAAGGAGATGAAGTCCAGCTGCAGGGCGCTGTCCCCGTGGTTGGTACCGGTGGGGTAGATGCCGTGTTCACCACTGATGACCTCCCAGAACTTGGCACCAATCTGGTTGCCACACTGACCCGCCTGGATGTGCACGATTTCCCTCATGGTGAAAATTTTATTATTATTATTATTATTATTATTATTTTGCAAGCCTTGGGTGTGCGGGGGCAAAAGCAAGAGTTCTAATTTTGGACCACAGGCTGACAAGATGGAATGTGCCCCAGAGGTTGGAGCCTCAAGGTCCAAACGCAATAGCAGGAAGGTTCTGAGAGGAAGCCAGAAAAATATTTCTTCTTTTTTTAAAAACCATTTTATTGGAGGCTCGTACAACTCTTATCACAATCCATATATATCCATTGTGTCAAGCACATTTGTACATTTGTTGCCATCATCATTCTCAAACATTTTCTTTCTACTTGAGCCCTTGATATCGGCTCCTCATTTTTCCCCTCTGTCCCCCGCCCTCCCTCCCTCACGAACCCTTGATAATTTATAAATTATTATTATTTTTTAATGTCTTACACTGTCCGATGTCTCCCTTCACCCACTTTTCTGTTGTCTGTCCCCCACAGAGGGGGTTATATGTAGATCATTGCGATCAGTTCCCCCTTTCCCCACCTTACCCTTACCCTCCTGGTATTGCTACTCTCATTATTGGTCCTGAGGGGTTTATCTATCCTGCATTCACTGTGTTTCAAGCTCTTATATGTACCAGTGTGCATGCACTGGTCTAGCTGGATTGTAAGGTAGAACTTGGGGGGGAGCAGTGGGGAAGAAGCATGAAAGAACTAGAGGGGAGCTGTATGTTTCATTAGTGCTATACTGCACCCTGACTGGCTCATCTCTTCCTCGTGACCCCTGTGTACGGGGATGTCCAATTGTCTACAGATGGACTTTGGGGCTCTACTCCACACACACCCCCATTCATATTGATATGATTTTTTTGCTCTGGATCTTTTGATACCTGATACCTGATCCTATGGACACCTCATGATCACACAGGCTGGTGTGCTTCTTCCATGTGGACTTTGTTGCTTCTCAGCTAGATGGTTGTTTGTTTATCCTCAAGTCTTTAAGAACCCAGATGCTAGATCTTTTAATAGCCAGACACCATCAGCTTTCTTCAGCACATTTGCTTATGCACCCATTTTGTCTTCAGTGATAGTGTTGGGGAAGGTGAACATCACAGAATGCCAGGTTATTAGAACAAAGTGTGCTTGTGTTGAGGGAGTACTTGAGTAGAGGCCCAATGGCCATCTGCTACCTTAATACTTAACATATAAATATATGTACATAGATCTATTTCCCTATCACTATATATAAATATATTCACATGCCTGTATTTAGACCTCTGTAAATGTCCTTTGCCTCCTAGTTCTTTCCTCTATTTCCTTTTACCTTCCTCTTGTCCCACTATTATGCTCAGCCTTCATTTGGGTTTCAGTAATTCCTCTCAGCTACATTGCCCTGGATCAAGCCCCACCAGGCATCCTGTGGTCCCCTCGCCTTGGATTTTAGATCTCTTGTTGTTCCCTTGTCCCAAATTGTTGATGACATCCCCTTCCTTTCCCCCCCTCCCCCTCTTTCATGTCGCCCCAGAACCATCAGTCCCATTGTTTTCTCCTCCGGATTGTTTATCCCACCTATCTTATCTAGATAGACCTGCAGAGACAATAGTAAGCACAAAAACAAGACAGAGCAAAACTAAGTAACAAAAACCAAACAACAACATCAAAAAATCAATGACAAAAAAGAAAAGCCTATAAATAGTTTGTTGACTTTTAGGAATGGTTTCCAGTCAAGTCTGATGGTGTGCCATGCCCTGGCCCCAAAGTCTATTTTTGGTATTCCCCAGGAACTTCATTGTTTTGCTCCCCTTGCTGCTCTGTTGCACACCCATAGTGTTTTGCCCCAGTGTGGTGGGGTCAAATCAGGCACAATTCCCACACTGGGTCTCCAGTATTGTTCCCCGTAGCACTATGGGTCAGTGAAAGACACTGTGTCTCGTGGTGGGGCCAGCTCTATGGTCCACTCTGTGCATTGGCTTCTGTGAGCAGGAATATTGTCCTCGGGGCTTGGTGGGGATGTGTTCTTAATTTGTGCAGTGAATATTGATTATAACTAAGTTGATAGAACTTTATGTTTGATCTTTGAAGTATATTTATGGAAATAAGTTTGTGCATAGATTGTTGAATGCATTTATGTAAATGAAACTTGTCTGGATTGCTCCCCTGTTTGAATAAAGAGTTAGCTTTATTGAATGTCTAATGGAGTATTGCCTAGAGTGCTCGGGACACACCAGCAGGGTATGACGGTTCCAATTTCTTCTCATCCTCTCCAGGATTTGTTACTTTGTTTCTTTGAATTTTGTTATCAATGTGTGTGTAAGGTAGTCTCTTCGTTTTTGACATGAATTTCTAGGATGCCTAGTGAGTATGTGCTTTCCTTCATGTTTCTCTGCTGCCTACATGTCTTTCCCCACCCCTCCTCATTCTCACTTTATTCCAAAATTTCACTTACTTCATTATTTATGCTTAATTAAAAAAACAAAGTTGTTTTTATAGGTACCTAACTTAAAATGACTGCATAGGTCTCCCCCCACTCCCCCCCCCCTTTTTTGTTACTTTTTTCACAGCAGATTTAAAAAGCAATACAGAAGCATTCAGTAACCTGGGAGGCTGGCCCCAGTCCCAAGTGGATGCCTGCCCCTCAACCCAGAAGAATTTATTTCAAAGAGGGACATATCTGATCGGAGTACACAGGAGCAGATGATGGGGGATGAGGAGAAACTGGAGCACATCCTGGCCCACCAGGCCTTGAGGATGATGACCCCAATTAGAGCAGCCAGTCCACAGAGAGGACCAAATGGCCAGCCCCACTATGAGACATGATGCCCCTCATTGACCCATGGCCCTCCGGGGAACAACACCAGAGACACAGTGTGGGAATTGCACCCGATCTGATCCTGCCACACCAAGGCAAAGCACTGGGGGAGTGCAGCAGAACAGCAAGGGAATGGAGCAGCAAGGTCCCCAGGGAATGCTGAAGGCAGACTTTGGGGCCAGGACATGGTGCCCCAACAGACTGGACTGGAAAACACTCCTAAAGGCCAGCGATCCTTGAACTAACTACAAGCTTTTCTTTCTTGTAGTGCTTTAATTTGTTCTTTGTCAGTGGTTTGTTGTTGTTGCTGTTTTGTTCTACATTGTTGCTTGGTTTCGCTCTGTCTTGTTTTTGTACATGTTATTATCTCCGCAGGTCTGTCTAAATAAGATAGGCTGGATGAACAATCTGGAGGAGAAAACAATGGGACCGACAGTTCTGGGGGGACACAGGAGAGGGGGAGGAGGGGAAAGGAAGTGGTGTTAACAAACGCAGGGACAAGGGAACAACAAGCGACCCAAATTGGTGGTAAGGTGGGTGTGGGAGGCCTGGTAGGGCATGATCAAGGTGAATGTAACAAAGAGGAATTGCTGAAACCCTGGTGGGGACTGAGCATGATAGTGGGACAGGAGGAAAATCAAGGGAAATAGAGGAAAGAGCTGGGAGGCAAAGGGCATTTATAGAGATCTAGATAAAGACATGTACATATGCAAATATATCTTTATATGAGGATGGGGAAATGGATCTATGTGCCTACCTTTATGGGTTTAGTATTAAGGTAGCAGAAGGACATTGGGCCTCCACTCAAGTACTCCCTCAATGCAAGAATACTTTCTTCTATTAAATTGGCATTCTATGATGCTCACCTTCCCAACACAACCGCTGAAGAAAAAGCGGGTGAATAAGCAGATGTGGTGAAGAAAGCTGATGGTGCCCGGCTATCAAAAGATATAGCGTCTGGGGTCTTAAAGGCTTGAAGGTAATCAAGCGGCCATCAAGCTCATAAGGAACAAAGCCCACATGGAAGAAGCACATCAGCCTATGCGATCACGAGGTGTCGAAGGGATCAGGTATAAGGCATCATCAGAACAAAAAATATTACCATAGTGAATGATGGGGGGAGTGTGGAGTGGAGACCTAAAGCCCATTTGTAGACCACTGTAGATTCCCTTGCAGAGGGGTCTGGGGAGGAGATGAGCCAGTCAGGGTGCGATGTAGCAATGAAGAAGAATATAACTTTCCTCTAGTTCCTAAATGCTCCCTCCCTGCCCCCACTATCATGATCCGAATTCTACCTTGCAAGTCTGGCTGGACCAGAGGATGTACACTGGTACAGATAGGAACTGGAAACACAGAGAATCCAGGGCGGATGATCCCTTAAGGACCAGTGGCGTGAGTAGCGATACTGGGAGGGTGGAGGGAGAATGAGTTGGAAAGAGGGAACCTACTATAAGGAACTATATGTGACTCCCTCCTTGGGGGGTGGACAACAGAAAAGTGGGTGAAGGGAGACGTCGGATAGGGCAAGATATGACAAAATAATAATTTATAAATTATCAAGGGCTCATGAGGGAGGGGGAGTGGGGAGGGAGGGGAAAAATGAGGACCTAATGCCAGGGGCTTAAGTGGAGAGGAAGTGTTTTTAGAATGATGAGGGCAATGAATGTACAAATGTGCTTTACACAACTGATGTATGTATGGATTGTGATAAGAGTTGTATGAGCCCCTAATAAAACGATTAAAAAACAAACAAACAAAAAAAGCATTCAGTACTGATTAATGCTTGCAGTGCCCCAAACCAAACCAAAATAATACAGGGTAAACATTCAGAAGGGAATGAAACGAGCTATGTTTTGGGTGTCCTTTTGGTTCATGTCGTCTGCCCTTTTTGTTTTGTTTTGTTTTGTTTGATGATTTGTCTTTTTCTTGCTAAGGTGTTGTAGTTTTCTATAGATTTTTAGAGATCAGTTCCTTGTCCAATGTGTTGTTGCTGAAAAAAAGGCTCCTGTCCATGAAGTACTGCATCTCAGAATCTCTGAACTAACTTCTTGTGTATGTCTTCTGTGCTCTATGAATGGTCTATCAAAACAGAAATTCTTATTGTGAGGCACTATAAATGTCTTCATATAGCAGGCCAGCCTCAAGAATTTAGGAATTATTTCTTAATTTTTTGCCAGATTTATACAGATATTATTTCTAATGCTTTTATCTTTTATATTCAAAGAGGCTTCAAAAATTAATGGAAAATTAGAATTAAATATCATGGAATTTTCCCACAATTTGAAACTCATATTTAAGATCTTTTATTCCATATTTAATCTATGAAAAGTGTTTTTAAAAAGAGAAAAGTGTCTATAAATTAATTACCAGCAATTATACCACCCAATAAGTCTAAATTGCTTCTTTAAGTAAATATTCAGAGAATATTTATTAGGTTGGAGTAATCATTTTAGTGGGAAATATTTTAATATTTTTTCTCTGATAGATCTCTGCCCTTAAAGATTTTGGCTTCCACAAGTTTTACTGAATAAACAAGAGTTCAATTGTATCGCAATAAAAAGTATTTATAGATGCTAAAATTTGAATTTCACATAGTTTCCATGTATCACAAAATATTATTCACAAAATATTTCCAGGCACTTAAATACAAGAATAAAAGTCTTGCTACAAAATCATAGAAATATTTACTAAACAAATATATCAAAATGTTAAGCTATTGCTCACAATTTCAAACTTTAATCGTTTAAACACATTTTGTTTGGATCAGATGTATGGATGTGTAAAAGACTTCCAAAAGTTTATTGAAAACTGGAATTCAGAGAGAATAGAATTTCTCCACAAACTTTTTGAAGCCCCCTCATATAAATTAAAACCTTAATAATACGTTCTGATTTACCTTTATATATGCACATATGTAAATATAACTTAAATAAACATACAACTTATTTTAAATGTTCGTTTTCGTTTCCAGTCCTATGAAATACAAAATAAATATTTCTAGGTGTTTCTATTGTGGGATTCTTAATAGAGGGTAATAAAAAGGTTACACCTTGTGAAAGACAAATCTTGCATGATCAAAAAAAAGCAAGGCAGTCTTGCTGTGTGCTGGCACTCACAGCCTTCACTGTTTCTTCTCTGTGCTTTCATACCACAATGGCTGAGTTGAGTAGTTATGACAGAGACCAAAACGACCAGCTGGAATTTTTTTAGGTTGTTCATTGGTATAATCCCCAAATGGAACCCTGTATAGCAATGAAAATGGAATTATTGTCATACACAATAAGAGGAACTCATGTCAGATTCATAAAGTTGAGTGAAACGATCCAGACATATATGACCACATAGATTGCACTCATATAAAATTCAAGGACAGAACTAGTTTATGGTATTAGAAGCCAAATAGTGGTGATTTCTGAGTGAGGCCTGAGTTGGAGCCTTCTGCTGGCTTGAAAATGTTCTCACTCTTAATCTGTGTATTGTGATTGTGTTATGTACCAATTCACTGAAGCATTATTTGTAATATTTGTAAGTTTTACTGTACATATATGTACATTATAACGAGAAATTACAAAATATTAAAGATGCAATGCTTTGATTAGACTAAATTAAAATAATTTAATTAGACTTAATGCTTAGAGTTTAAAATTCAGAGCACTAAATTTGCAGAAGGCTATGGTTCACCATGAAAGCCCTAAATTCATTTTGAGTCTCCATAAGGATTCAACCTCCAATTAATCGGCAATGTGAATAGTCTGAGGAACCCTGGTGGTGTAGGGGTTCCACACTGGACTGCAACCCACAAGGTCAGCAGTGCTAAACCACAAGCTACTCTGGGAGAGACAGGACTTTACACTCCTGTAAAGAGTTACAGGTTTGGAAATGCTCGCCCATCCTTGAGGGTCCTCAGGAGTGGCCATCACTGCTGGATGGCAGTAAGTGAGGACACCCTGTTTTTCTTTCATGATTTTTATGGATTTGACATTTAGGTCTTTTGATTCATGTAGTTTTTGTATATGGTAAGACATATGTAGTGTTTCATTTTCTACAAATGGATATCCAGGTTTCGCCAGCAACATTTTGTAAAACGAAGGTCTTTTCTCCATTTAATGTCTTTGTCCTTTGTCAAAGATCAGCTGTTCATAAGCAAATGGATTTTAGTTAGGGTTCTCCGCTCTGTTCTATTGATAGAGATGCCTGTCATTTTACCAGTTGTGTTAGACAGGGTTCTCTAGAGAGATAAAACCAAATTGCTGATAATTTAATATATTTATTTATAAAGATAAGTAGATATATAACAAGGAATGAACTGTTAAATCATATACAGTTAAATATACAATACAAGAAAGAAACAGTTAAGTTATAAAACACTACAAATGGCTCAAATCAACTCACTGCCGTGAGAGAGATGTTAGAGACTAGCAGTCCTTCCAGTCAGATCTGCTGCCAGATCTTCCTCTATTTATAGAGAGAGCTAGGCTATGTCAGCACAGCAGCCAATCAGAAGGCAGGTCACCAACTGCCAGCCAGGTCACCAACTGCCCATCCCCAGCTCCAGCGATGTCTTAAAGGGACCTCAACTTACAGCGACACAGTCCACAGGCTATGGGTCCCACAGGTAGTGTAGCCTTTAAATTGAGGCACAGGACAAGCAAGGCAGCTGCACATGGGTCCGATGATCAAAGAGTGAGATACAAGAAAGGCGAGACTCACCAAGGCATTTATCTCTCTGCCCTTCAGTTAATCCCACTTGTGTTTATCGGCCAGGCTGGCACAATAAACTATTTCACCAGTGTCAGAGTTTTTCACTACCCTGACCACCAGCTCCTCTGAAGTAGAAGGATGGGGCTTTCTATTCCTGTGAACAGTTACACTCTCAGAAACTTACAAGGCAGGTCTACCCTGTCTTATAGGGTCACTGTGAGTTGGCATTGACTAGATGCCAGTGTCCTGCTGCTCTTCTCTGCTGATTTCCTATAGAGTAGGTTTTAAAATTGGGGAGTGTGAGGCCTCCTGCTTTGTTCTTTAGGAATGCTTTCTTGTTCTATAGGGTTGCAGAGTTTTAGAAAATGGATTACCATCAAGTCCCTAGCCAGTTCAGGGAAGGGCATCCTATCCTTTAGGGACTTGCCTGATTGTGCCCTTGATAAAACTGTGGGTGGTAGAGCCCTCAGGAATGAGTCATATCCTGACTGCTTTGCTTGAGAGTCCCAGATCCAATCCTTGGGTTTCTATATATTTCTTAAAGGTATATGTTCCTGTGGTGTTGTTCCTTTAATCATTATGCAGTGTCCATTCTTGTCTCTTGTTACTCACCTTCAAAGTCTATTTTATCAAAGATTTATATTGCCACTCTTGTATTTTTATTGTTTCCATTGATTTGGTAGATGGGGGGGGGTTTTTGCCATCCTTAGATTTTAGTCCAATGTTGTCTGTAAGTTTAAAATGTGTCTCTTGTAGGAAGCATAAAAATGGGTCTTTTCAAGGGCCTTATTACTAAAATCTACAATACACTGCTAACCTACAACAAGAAAAAAACCAATTTTCCACTCAGGAGGTGGGCAAAGGACCTGAGCAGGAGTTTCTCAAGGGCAGAAATCCAAATGGCCAATACATATATAAGAAAATGTTCCAGATCTCTAGCCATAAGAGAAATGCAAATTAAAACAACTATGAGACACAACCTAAAACCCTCAAAGATAGCCCAATTCAAGAAATCAGAAAGTAACAAGTGTTGGAGGGGATGTGAAGAGATAGGAAATCTTGTGCACTGCTAGTGGACCGGTAGGTATGTACAGCCATTATGGAAATTGATTTGGCGATATCTAAACAGTTGGAAATTGAGCTCCATATGATCCAGCAATCCCCCTACTGGGCATATACCCAGAAGAGGCAAAAAACAAGCCACAGCCAGACATCTGTGCCCCAATATTCATCGCGGCACAGTTCACAATTGTAAGGAGTTGGAAACAGGCCAAATTTCCATCAATAGACGAATCGATTAAAAAACTGGTACATATATACAAGGGAGTATTATGCATCCCTAAAAAGCAGTGATGAATGCATGAAGCATATTGCCAAACGGGAAGAACTGGAGGAAATTATGCTAAGTGAAGTAAGCCAAGCATAAAAGGACAAGTACTACATGAGTCCGCTGAGGTAAGCTCAAAAAATCCAAAAGGGCATAGGGAAGAAGATACTGTATACATATGTCCCTGCGGTGAGGTCCAGGTAATATGGCAAGGGCCAGACTAAACTCAGGGATACATATGGGATACATATGGTAGCCCATTAAAAAGGAGTGGGGGAGAAGATATGGGTAGCTAGGGGAACAGGCACTACTAACCCACACAGCGGGAGGGTGTTGATTGTGTCTCCACAGGGAAAGAGGGACCAGACTTCAACCCGGAGCTCCAAGACAAGAACGCAACACGCTGACATGAAGCAGGGAACCGATAGAGAGGCCTGAGGGGCCAGCCCCATTACCAACGAAGTGGACAGCACCACCCTCCCCTGCAGAAGAATTCACTTCAGAGGACAGCACTGAAGCTACAGCTCAAGAAGAGGGACTTGTCTGATCAGAGCACACAGGAGCCAACGAGGGGGAATAGGGAAAGAAAAAAAAAAAAGAGTGAAGCACATCCTGGCTCACCATGACCTGAGGACAATATTCCTGCTCAGAACAGCAATGCACAGAGATGACCACAGTGCCGGCCTCACGATGGGTCACAGCTTTCCTCATTGACCCATAGCACCATTGGGGACAACACTAGAGACACACGGTGGGAATTGTGCCCTCCATGAGCTCACTAAGCTGAAGCCAGCCTCTGGGGGCATGCAGCAGACCAGCTCGGGGAGCAAAGCAAGGAAGTCTCCAGGGATAGATGTGGTGCCAGGCATGGTGACAGAATCGACTGGAAAGCACTCATGAAGGACAACAAATAGACCCTGAACTATTTATACGTTTTTTTGTGTGTTGCTGTTGCTGCTGTTGTAGCTATTGCTTTACTTTCTATTGTTGCTTCATTGTACTCAGTCTTGTGATGGCACATAGCATGTCTACCTGGAAGGGATAGGTGGGATAAACAAGCTAGAAGAGAGAACAATGGGATGACAGTTCCAGGGGGACATGGGAGTAGGGGAGGTGGGGGAGAGGAAGTGGGTGTTATCAAATCCATGGACAAGGGAACAACAAGTGATCCAAAATCAGTGGCAAGGACGGGGTGAGAGGTCTGGTAGGGCTGGATCAAGGGCAATGTAACCGAGAGGAACTCCTAAAACCCAAATGAAGGCTGAACATGATAGTGGGACAAGAGGAAAGTACAAAGAAATAGAGGAAAGAACTAGGAGGTAAAAGGTAGTCATAGAGTTTTAAATACAAGCATATACAGATGTAAATATATTTATATATGACAAGGGGGAAATAGATCTATGTACATATATTTATAGGTTTAGTATTAAGAAAACAGATGGACAGTGGGCCCCTGCTCCAGTACTCCCTCAACATAAGAACACTTTGTTTTAACAATTCGGCAGTCTGAGATGCTCACCTTCCTGACATGATCGCTGAAGACAATGGGTGCACAAGCAAATGTGGTGAAGAAAGCTCATGGTTCCCGGCTACCAAAAGATATAGCATCTGACATCTTAAAGACCTGAAGATAAACAAGCAGCCATCTAGCTGAGAAACAACAAGATCCACATGGAAGAAGCACACCAGCCTGTCCCGATCGCTGAGGACAAAGTGGGTGCATAAGCAAAAGTGGTGAAGAAAGCTGATGGTGCCCGGCTATCAAAAGGTATAGCATTTGTGGTCTTAAAGGATTGAAGATAAATAGGCAGCCATCTAGCTAAGAAACAAAAAAGCCCACATGGAAGAAGCACACCAGCCTACCCCTACACGATTGCTGAAGACCAAGCGGGTACATAAGCAAATGCAGTGAAGAAAGCTGAGGGCGCCCGGCTATAGATATAGAATCTGGGGTCCTATAGGCTGGAAGATAAACAAGGTGCTATCTCACTGAGAAACAACAAAGCCCACATGGAAGAAGCACACCATCCTGTGAGATCACAAGGCGTCAAAGGGATCAGGTATCAGGCATCAAAGACCAAAAAAAAAATCAGCATTGTGAATGAGGGGGAGTGCAGAGTAGAGACCCAGGGCCCATCTGTGGGAAATTGGACATCCCCTTGAGGAAGGACTGTGGGGAGGAGACGAGCCAGTCAGGGTGCAGTGTAGCAACAATGAAATATACAATTTTCCTCTAGTTCTTGAATGCTTCCTCCCCCCCACTATCATGATCCCAATTCTACCTTACATATCCAGCTGAACTGGAGGATGTACACTGGCACAGATAGGAACTGGAAATACAGGGAATCCAGGACAGATGAACCCCTCAGGACCAGTGGTGAGAGTGGCAATACCAGGAGAGTGGAGGAAAGGTGAGGGAGCAAGGGGGAACAGATTACAAGGTCTACATATAACCACCGCCCTGGGGGATGGACAGCGAAGAAGTAGGTGAGGGGAGACGCCATATGGTGTAAGAAATGACAAAATAATAATAATTTATAAATTATCAAGGGTTCATGGGGGAGCGAGGAGCAAGGAGGGAGGGGGAAAAGTGAGGAGCTGATACCAAGGGCTCAAGTAGAAATTTTTGAGAATGATGATGGCAACATATGTACAAATGTGCTTGACATGATTGATGTATGTATGGATTGTGATAAGAGTTGTATGAGCCCCTAATTAAACGATTTAAAAATATAAATAAATAATTTTAATGGGTCTTTTGATTGACTTTTGATTGGTGCACTTAATCCATTACATTCAGTGTCACTATTGATATATTGCTGTCATTTTGCTGTTTGGTATCTTCCCACTCCCACTCCCCCCCTTTTGGTTTTTTTGGTGTGTTTTTGTGGGTGTATTTATTCCTCTATTTCTGTGTTGTTTTGAATGTTGCTTTCATTGTATTGGTTTCTGGGTGGTGGTGTTCTGTCGATGTTCTCAGTATGTCTTCTGTTGTTCTTGATTCGCTGTCCATCATGATCTTATTAATATCTTTGTAATAGTGGTGTTGTTTTTATGGATTCCTTTTGTTTTTCCTTGTCTGGAAATAGTTTTATTTCTCCCTTGTATCTGAGAGATAACTTTACTGGATATAATTCTTGGTTGGCAATTTTTTTCTTTCAGAATTTTATATTTGTCACTACTTTACCTTCTTGCCTGCATAGGTTGTGCTGAGAAGTCCAAGCCTATCCTTACCAGTTTTCCTTTGTAAGTGACTTCTCTTTTTTTCTCTAGCTGCCCTCAGGATTCTCTATTTTACCTTGAAATTGGAGAGTTTAACTACAAAATGTCATGATGTTTTCCTTTGGGGACCTAGTTGGATTTTTCTCAGTTTCTTAAATAATAATTTTCCCTTTATTTGCGATGTTGGGGAAACTTTCACCTATGATTTCTCATGCTATTTTTTTGTGTAGATTTTTTGTTTGTTTCTTCTTGTTCCAGGATCCCAATGAGACAAAGATTGTTTCTCTTGGTAGTGTCCCACATCATTCTCAGGCTTTCTTTGAATTCCTCTGCTTTTTTGTTGTGCATTTGCTTTTTTGCTGTCAAAATTATTTCTTCAATCTCACAGATTCAATTTTCCCTTTCTTCCATTCCGTTCCTTAAGTTTTTTACTATGTTGCCAAATTATGTTATCCCATTGTTAATGTTATTAGGTTCCTTTTGGTTTAAGGATTTGAGTTTTTGAGCTCTATTACTTTCATGAGTGTTCCCCACATCTCTTGAAAGAACCTAAATATAATTTTTTTTTCCTGAATTCCATTTCTGATAGTTCCAGGCCCTCTCCATCAGAATACTTCGGTAGGCTTGGGTGATTTTTAGTTGTTTGTATTTAATTTATTTGGGGAGGTTACTGTGGTTGATTGCTGTTTCCTTGGCATTGTGGTACAGTTATTAGTGGAGCGTGAGCTGCTGGGTTGCGTAGAGGCAGTTGACTCTGTCGAGTGATGTGGGAAAGGTCTAATAGGAATTGAAAAACATACATTGGAGACGAGGGAAGATGGCCACCTGTTAGGTAGCTCACGCCCAGAGCTCCGAGGAGATTGGTGAGTGGGGAGAGTTGGGGGTGGAGTAAGGGTACCAAATTTGTCCGATTCCCAAGACCACTCAGAGCATCTCTCAGACCCAGAGGTGGACTCCCACCCATAGCCAGGGCTCCATGCGGACACCTTGGGTCTCAGGTGAGGCACTCAGTGCACTCGCTTGGCTGGGACCAGTGCCACAAGGCAGCGAGGTGCAAGGCGGAGGCTGAGCCCGCCCACCTTGGCGCTCCATTCAAAACCACCAGCCAGGAACTCTGACCACACCTCAGGGAGCCGGGGCTCATGTGTGTGCTCCAACCAACAAACCACCCCAACCCCTGCAGATTCGGGCCCCACTTGGGCACCCCTCGCAGTCCAAAAGGCCAGACCCCCCCCCCCACCTTCTCCCCAGAGGCGCACAGCCAGGAAAAAGGCAGAGTCTGAAGACCGGCCTCTGGGCTCCGTGCAAACCGCCAATCAGACCTTCCCACACGCTCAGAGATTGCAGCCCAAAGGAGCGCACCCCATCACTGCACTCCTTGCAGATCTGCCAGCCAGCCCCTCCCTGGGCCTCCCGGCCCACCCGCTCACCTATACATGCGTACACCTGTGCGTGGGGACACACACACACACACACACACACACACACACAAACTCAGTGATCCACATCCTGCCACACCGCTGCTGGCACAACTTTCTGCAGCTGCCGCATAGGAACCCAAGTATTGGGGGCTTTATCACTGCATTCTCCCTTCTCCCTGATCACTCTATCCCACCCTTTGGGCTCCAAGAGGTACATCTGCACACCAGTCACAGCCCCCCTCCAATCTGCCTACTTGAGGGAAGTGCCCCTAGCCAGAAACAGATCAACCAATCCCCAACTCACTCCCTAAATGCGCTCCCCTGCACTTGGGTCAATACTTTCTATCAGACCACAGCTTGCACAGCTACAACCTCCAAAAGAGAGCTCAGGGTTCTGAGACACCCGGGAAAATGGCACAAGGTGCCCACAAATCGAACAAAAAACAGCACACTGCTTCCTCAGTTTCAACAAGAAAAGAGAAACAAAATCCAATACCAGAGGACCACCTGGACCTAACAGCAGTCATAGAAAGGGCAGAGGTTGTCCCCCACAGAAAGAAATCTTCAGAATGCTGCTTGGAGCTATACAGGACACGAGGGAAGCATTACAGAAAAAGGATGAAATGATAGAGGAATTAAAGGCTATGCACCAAAAGGAAATACAGGCGTTAAAGGGCGAGATAACAAAACTAACAGCAAACTCACGGACTTCACTCAGAAAATGGAGGAGGCTGAAAACCGCACCAGTAAACTAGAGGATTCACAAGCAGAAATTAATACACGTGAGAAAAATTCTAACAAGTCCATCAGAGAAGCTGAAGAAAACCTCAGAGCTATGTCTGATGCTATGAGAAGGAACAACCTCAAAATTATTGGCGTGGAGGAAGAATCCACATCAAGGAAACCAGCATTCAAAATAGTGATGGAATGGTTGGAAGAAAACTTTCCTAACTTAATGAACGAAAACCAGGCAACTATCCAGGAGACTGAAAGAATGCCAGCTAGACTTAATCCCCACAAGAAGTCACCACGACATATAGTTGTTAAAATATCCAGCTATGAGGAAAAGGAGAGGATTATGAAAGCAGTTAGAGAAAAATAGGCAACCGCATATAAAGGCAAGCAGATAAGAATATGCTCAGACCTGTCAGCAGACGCTGTGAAGAAGAGGAGACAGTCGAGCAGCATATTCCAAAAACTGCAGGAAATTAACACAAACCCAAGAATTCTCTATCCCACCAAAATATCTATCAAAATAGATGGACAAGTGAGAGTCTTCCCAGACAAGGAAAGTCTCAAAGAATATGATAAAAGGAACACAGAACTACAAAAGACCCTCGCTGACCCAGTATGGACAGAAGAACAACACTCACCAAGCGCATACTAGAGATCACCACACAGAACAACTCCACCCAGAGACCATCAAAGGGAAAACAGCCCCCAAGATAAAACTGGCACAACGATGGAAAGAAGGCGAGAATGAACCGCAAACACACATACACACAACCCACGGTAAAGAAATAGAGGTAGGTAAACACCCAACACAAGAGAGATAAAATGACATCACAGGGTCCACAGATAGATGTAA
>NW_022104553.1:35067975-35069769 GCF_000313985.2 Echinops telfairi
GGGAGCAAGGAGGGAGGGGAAAATGAGGACCTAATGCCGGGGGCTTAAGTGAAGAGGAAATTTTTGAGAATGATGAGGGCAATGAATGTACAAATACACTTTACACAATTGATGTACGTATGGATTGTGATGAGTTGTATAAGCCCCTAATAAAATGATTTTTTTAAAAAGATTGGGATTTTCTAATTTTAATAAAGGAGTTTGAACTCAAAAAAAAAGAGACAGAAGCTAATAGATTGGCTTGGAAAACACACACCCTCAATCTGCTGCCTACAGGAAACACATCTCAACATTACAGATAAAAACAGGCTGAGAATCAAAGGATGGAGACATTATCAGTCAAGCTCTAATTATAAAAAAAGCAGGGGTTGCAATCCTAATCTCAGATAATATTGACCTCCAAGCACAAACCATGAAAAGAGATAAGGATGGGCACTATATAATGCTCAAGGGAACATTACAGAAAGAACCAATAAGCATTCTAAACATTTACTCGCCAAATAAGCATCCGGCAGAATATGTCAAGCAAACACTTCAAAGGATGAAAAAAGAAATCACAGCCTCAACAATTATAGTAGGTGATTTCAATACACCGCTCTCTGAGAAAGACAGAACACTCGGAAAGAAACTCAACAAGGAGACTAGAGATCTAAACACTATAATTAGACAATGTGACCTGATAGATATCTACAGAGCTCTCCACTCAAACAAAAAGGAATTCACATTCTATTCTGCTCCCTATGGCACATTTTGTAAAATAGACCACATGCTATGGAATAAGTCGAATCTACATAAATTCAAGCACATTGATATCATACAGACCTCTCTCTCTGACCACTGTGCCATAAGATTGGAAATAAACCAAAGGAAGATAAAGAAAGTAAGGGCAAACCATTGGAGAATTAATAACTCTCTACTGCAAAAGGAGAGCATAACCATTGGAGAATGAATAATTCTCTATTGCAAAAGGAGCACGTACTAGCCCAGATCAAAGATGAGATTAGAAATTTCTAGAAACCAACGAGAATGAAAACACAACATACCAGAACTTATGGGACACAGCAAAGGCAGTCATCAGAGGTAGTCTCATAGCATTACATGCACACATAAAGAAAGAGAGGTATGATTGATACACTGACACAAAATTTACAGCAACTAGAGCGGAGGCAGCAAGAAAATCCAACTAATAGAAAAAGAAAAGAAATTATAAGAATTAGGTCTGAGATTCAGGAGAGAGAAAATAAGAAAACTATGGAAAAAATCAATGCTGCTAAAAGTTGGTTCTTTGAACGGATAAATCAAATCGACAGACCTCTCACGAACGTGACCAAAGAAAGGAAGGAACACATTTCAATAGCAAGAATGAGGGATGAAAGAGGGAATATTACAACGGATCAGAGTGAAATCAAAAGGATAATTACACAGTACTATGAAGGACTGTACTCCAATGAATTAAAAAACTTGGTAGACATGGATGAATTCTTGGACAAACAATCCCTCCCCAGAATATCCCCAATGGCCATCAAAGACCTCAGCAGACCCATATCAGTACAAGAAATAGACAAGGTTATAAAAGAGTTAAAAATCAAGAAGGCCCCAGGACCAGATTGTTTTACGGGGGAATTTTATCAAGCATTCAGGGAAGAACTGACACCAATCCTACACAAACTCTTCCAGAACATAGAAAAAGATGGCAAACTCCCAAATTCCTTCTATAAAGCATGTATAACTCTGACACCTAAACCGGGCAAGGATCCCACAAGAATTGAGACCTACAGACCAATCTCCCTAATG
>NW_022104553.1:35074064-35078820 GCF_000313985.2 Echinops telfairi
CCCAAATGAAGGCAGAACATGATAGTGGGACAAGAGGAAAGTGCAAAGAAACAGAGGAAAGAACTAGGAGGCAAAGGGTACTCATAGAGATGTAAATACAGGCATATAAAGATGTAAATATATTTATATATGATGAGGGGGAAATAGATCAATGTACATATATTTATAGGTCGAATATTAAGAAAACAGATGGACAGTGGGCCCCTACACAAGTACTCTCTCAACACAAGAACACTTTGTTCTAACAATTTGGCAGTCTGAGATTCTCACCTCCCTGGCATGATCACTGAAGACAATGGGTGCACAAGAAAATGTGGTGAAGAAAGCGGATGATGTTTGGCTACCAAAAGATATAACACCTGAAGGCACTGAAGACAGTGGGTGCACAAGCAAGTGTGGTGAATAAAGCTGATGGTGCCCAGCTACCAAAAGATACAGCACCTGAAGCCTTAAAGATCTGAAGATAAACAAGCAGCCATCTAGCGACACGGAAGAAGCACACCAGTCTGCCCCTACTTGATCGCGGAGGACAAAGGGGGTGCATTAGCAAACGTAGTGAAGAAAGCAGATGGTGCCTGGCTATCAAATGATACAGCATCTGGGATCTTAAAGGCTTGAAGACAAACAGGCGGCCATCTAGCTAAGAAACAACAAAACCCACAAGGAAGAAGCACACCAGCCTACCCCAACACGAATGCTGAAGACAAAGTGGGTACATAAGCAAATGCAGTGAAGAAAACGGATGGTGCCAAACTTTCAAAGTACACAGAATCTGGGGTCCCCCATGCTGGAAGATAAACAAGGGGTCATCTAACTGAGAAACAACAAAGCCCACATGGAAGAAGCACACCAGCCTGTAAGATGACAAGGCAGCGAAGGGGTCAGGTATCAGGCATCAAAGACCAGGGGAAAAAATCATAACCTTGTGAATGAGAGGGAGTGCAGAGTGGGGACCCAGGGCCTATCTGGGCGAAATTGGACATCCCCTTACAGAAGGGCTGCAGGGAGGTGAGGAGCAAATCGGAGTGCAGTGTAGTAATGATGAAATATGAAATTTTCCTCTTGTTCCTAAATGCTTCCTCCACCTTACTACCATGATCCCAATTCTACGTTACATATCCGGCTGGACCGGAGGATGTACACTGGCACAGATAGGAACTGGAAATACAGTGAACCCAGGACAGATGAGCCCCCCAGGACCAGTGGAGAGAGTGGCGATGGCGGGAGGATGGAGGGAAGGAGAGGGAGAAAGGGGGAACAGAGGACAAGGTCTATATGTGGCCTCCTCCCTGGGTGATGGACAGCGGAAAAGTGGGTGAGGGAGACGTTGGATGGGGTAAGATATGATAAAATAATAATAATTTATAAGTTATCAGGGGTTCAGGGGGAGGGGGGAATAGAGAAGGGGGGGGGAATGAGCTGACACCAAGGGCTCAAGTGGAAAGCAGGTGTTGTGAGAATGATGAAGTCAACATATGTACTAATGTGCTGGACACAAATGACGTAGGTACAGATTGTGATGAGTTGTATGAGCCCTAATAAAATGATTATTTAATTTTTTAAAAAGAAAAACATACATTGGTTAAATGTATGGTTAAATAAAGAAAAGGAGAAAGAAATGGGGAAGTGGGGGGAGTGGGGTGGAAAAGAGGGAAAAATAAAAGTGCTGATAGTAATAAGTGAATGTATGGATAGGCCAACAGATTTGTAAATAGGAAATGTAGTTTAGGAAGGGTAATCAGAATTAAGTTTAATGGAAATATATTTCATGAGGTAAAAAGAAAAGAGCAGAAAGGGATAATGGATAGATTTCAGGGAAAAGGAGAGAGAAAAGATTTGGGAGCAGCTTGGATGTGGGTGCTTAATTCTGTGGCAGGGTGAATATGGGTGTGTCTACGCATTCTGGAGGAAAAAAATCCCTTGTTTGGGTGGAGAGGCTGAAATCTATAGGCCTGCCAGTTGTTGCTGGGGGAAATTTTTATATTCTCAGGAGGGTGGGGTCACACAGAAGAGAGCACAGAAGAAGAAATGGGAGAGAACTTGAAAGAAAAAAAAATACTATAATAGAACAAAAGTCTAAAAACTGCAGAAAAGAAAAAACAAAGCTGCCTCGTGGGTGGGAATTTCTGCTCCTTTGGTAGTGTTATTGCATGGGGGGGGGCGGTACAGAGAGCACTGGAAAACAAAGCATGAAAGGAAGAAGGGGAAAATGGAAAAAAATAAAGCTTGGGTACAAATTATATCTGTACCAAGTGGTCCATATGATCTGCTATCTACTAGAGCTCCCAGAGGCCAGAGAGGGAAGGGTTTGACTGGCTGGGTTGCTTCAGGGGATGAAAAGGAAAGGAACAGAGCTGACAGAAACAGCTCATGCTGCTGGTGGTCATTGGTTTGCCAGTAGGCCTTGCAGCCCTCCCACTTTAAGAAACTTGGGACTACTTAGTTTTTAGATTGAGTTTCTTGCTACCAGGAGGTCCAGGATAGCCCTCCTAAGGAAAACTCTTTGGTAGTTGCTGAGAAGATATTCCTGTGCTTTTTGTCTGGATGCCATATTTTGGTGGATCCCAGACCCAATTCTATGAGCTCTTCTGTCTAGCATAACGTATATGTCCTAAGCATGGTCCCATCCCCATTTCTTGAGTTCCACCTGCAACTATGATGTATATATCTGCCTCCAATCATACTTTGGGGACAGTTTCCTTTACCCTCCCTTGTCCTAGTAAAGCCATGGCTATCTGTAAATCTTTGGACACCATTATAATTCGTAAGATGTGTCAATATCATTTTCCTCTAAGACTTAATAAATGTTCTCCATAAACTGTATTTGAGATTTGGAGTCTCTTTTCTCACCTACAACACAGTGAATGTGCATTTACTCTCAACTCTTTTGTTGGTCCTTTTGTCACATTATTTGCTAAGTACTTTATTTTTTTAAATTACTTTAATTTTTTAGTTACTTTAATTTTTTAGTTACTTTAATTACTTTAGTTTTCCCTTCCAAATTTTAAAGACAAATTGATGCTGCAGGCTGCATGGTCCAATACAGAGGCCACTGCCTACATATGAATGTTTAAGTTAATTAATATTAAATTTAAAAGTCAGCTTCTCCATCAAACTCAAACTCACTACCAACAAGTTGATTCTGACTCACAGCTACCTATAGGGCAGAGCAGGACTGCCTCTGTCAGTTTCTGAGACTGTAACTCTCTGTGGGAATAGAAATCCTCACCTTTCTCCCACGGAATGGCTAGTGGTTTCAAACTGCTGACCTTGTGATTAGCAGCCCAATGCACAACCCACTATGCCACCTTCGAAGTACCACAATAGCTAGTGGCTACTGAGTTGGACAGTGTCAATTTAGAACATGAATCCAAATTGCAGAAAGTTCTATTGGGCAGCTCTGCACTACAGTATTCCCGTTACTGTCATTGTATAGATTGCAACTCATAATAACCCTATAGGTCAGAGTAGAACTGCTCCCTAAGATTCCCAAATCTATAAATCTTTATGGGAGAAGAAAGCCTCATTTCCTCACACAGAACAGTTGGCAGGTTGTTAGGTTTCTGGCCTGTTCTTGCTTCTCAACACTGAAAGAATTCACCCAGCAGAGCACTTTTGTAAATTCAAGTAACGTTTATGAGGGAAGTTGGGGTAATACAGCCTCAAAGAGTACCTGCTCTCTCTGGAAAGCCTGCCAGGCTATGCTGGGGACCGCAAATGTTTGAAACCAAAAGTGGCTGCTTCAGGGGAGCATGGAAAAACACTTGGAAAATGGCTGGAAAGAGGCGGCCATAGAAATATAAGTGGCTGCTCAGGAGAGATAGCGGGAGAGCGAGCCAGAGCGAGGGAAAGTGCAGAAGAGACCCCACCCTCTTAACTTAAAAAGACACCCGCCCTTAGTCTGTTTTTCATCTCCCTTACTCCCACTTGGGGGTGGGTTGGGGGATGGTTGAGGGTATTGGCTGGCCTTTCTTAAAGGCTGAGTTTTGGTGCGTATGTGACGTAATGTTGCTGCTTTCTAGTGTGTATGCCCAGATTGACCTTCATCAGCATGCTTGTGACCTTCGTCTGCACCTAAGCGACTTGGGTTTGCACGTAGTTTTGGATCTTCCCCATAGGTGTCTACCGTGTGCCTGGTTTCTTTCAAACCCCTTTATTGTGGCATGGCCAGCTAATTTCATGTTGGTAGGGATTCGGTGGAGACAATCCCCTTTAGCCCTAATTTTCCAACCTATCAAGTTCAAACCACTGGCCTTGCCATTAAATTAGCTGTCCAACATATAACCCACTACACTACCAGGGCTCCTCCCTAGAGTATTACCTGACTCTTAAGGTAATTTTAGAGGTGAGGAAACAGATGCTTAGAGATATTAGTATTGCACCGAGTTACACAATTATGCTTAAACACCTCTTTTCCCACATTTGCTGCCATGGGAAAATTAGGTTTTACTTCACTTAACGTTCCCACAATTCCAAAGGGATCTGTTTTAAACTCAAAACCATGCCAACAAAGCTGGGCATTGTCTCACAGGTTGTAAGACACTTCATTGCTGACTGCAGCTACCGTTCTGACTAGCCGCAGACATTGCCCACCGAGCCGGAATCACAGCGTTCCCCGGACCAGCAAGCGTGTAATCCTAAATAGATCACCTTTATCCACTTAGTACCTGTCTTCGTCTAAAGTGCAGCCTCCCTTCGCCTTCCCCACCTCCTCAGAGAACGTGAGACAGGCAGAAACACACGCACGCACGCATGC
>NW_022104553.1:35079431-35082244 GCF_000313985.2 Echinops telfairi
CAGGCTGGCGTTCTTACGGACGTGGGTTCTGCCCGTGCTGCTGGGCAGCCTCGCAGAATGACCTCCGCCCGAATCACAACTGGTTCTCGTGGGGTGGGACCCACGACGAAAAACCGTAGCCGTTGTAGTGCGTGCTAGCGCTCCACAGGGCACGAGACAGAAACAGGTATAAGAGGGGGTTCCAAAAGTTAGTGGGAAATACCTTTGCTTTGTCATTTCATTTCTTTACAAACTTTTTCAAACCCCTTCGTGAAGTCTTGGCATCAAAATTTTTAAAGTCCATAGGCAAGTGATAATGCCCAAAGGCTGTATGATTCAGGATCTTTACCTATGGGTGCCTACCTGGACTGCTGATCGATAAGATAGCAATGTCAGCCTCAATCCCACAGAGACAGTTCCACCCTGGCCTATGAGTCAGAACAGCCTCGATGCCAGTGAGTTTTGTGTTTTTTCCACCTAGGATAATTAGATAGCATAGGAAGAAAAATTACTTGCTTAGCGAGTAGCCAAAAGATTGACTGTTGAAGCCACGCTGAGACACCTACGAAGACCAGCCTCGTAATTGCTTCTGAAAGGTTAAAACCAAAACGCGTTGGTCATTTGAGTCGATTCGGACTCATAATGACCCCGATGGGATAGAGTAGAACTAACTGGCCCAGTGTGTTAACTGTTCATGGGAGTAGAAAGCTTCGTCCTTCGCCCTGGGAGCGGCTGGTGGTCTCTAACTGCTGACCTTTGGCGGTTTAACAGCCCAACAAGTAAGCACTACGCCTCCAAAAAGTTACAGCCTTGAAACTGCTCTGTGCACTTGTGGTTGTTGGACGGCAACTAACAACAAGCTATTGACGGTTGCGCTTCAGTGCCATGGTTAAGGTAGAAGGATTGAGGTTTGCTTGTTGTTGTTTTAAGTCCTAGGTAACTAGATTGAGTCCTGAATATTTCTCCATCCACCCAGCGTTTGACCCACCTTTCAGTCCAGTGCTCCAAGAATTCAAGACGCTGCCATACACACTTCAACCAGGGCCCCTTGGTTGACAGGCTGAGAGTTGGGTATGCCTCTTGATCTCTGTGTGGGTTCCCTTCAAATCTTCTCAGTGTGGAGCTCACTTTTTGATTCTTCAGAGATTCAAGTATTCAGATTTTTTCCCTGCTGTTTTTTCTGTCGAAGAGGATCATGTAATGCCCTCTGAGGTGCCATTTTTTACTGGAAGTCATTGAATGGTCTTTTCTGCCTTTCATTCATTTTTAATCAGATTTTTAAAGAATCTTTCTCTTAATATTTTAAAATAAAGGGTTTTATTTCTCACCCATCTTAGGAAGAGGCACCCTTAGTGATTTTTTTTGTTGTTTAATTTTTATTTTTGGTGAAAATATACAAAACAAACCTGTTCCCATTCCAGTTTCTGGGCAATATTAATCAGTGACATTTATTTCTCTTCTTTTTTAAAAAAATGTATTTTAATAAATCATTTTATTGGGGGCTCTTATAACAATCCATGCATCAATTGTATCAAGCACATTTATACGTATGTTGCCATCATCATTTCCAAAATGTTTTCTTCGGGGGTTTAAGTGGAGAGAAAATGTTTTGAGAAACATTGAGAAACAAATGCGCTTTACACAACTGATGTGTGTATGGATTGGGATAACAGTTGTATGAGCCCCTAATAAAATGTTAGAAAAAAAAAATGTTTTCTTTCTACTTGAGCCCTTGACATTAGCTCCTTATTTTCCCCAACCCTTCCACCCTCATGAACTCTTGATAATTTATAAATTTTTTTAATTTTCATATTTTAAAAAATACTTTTACTAGGGGCTCTTATGTCTCTTATCATAATCCATACATTCCTCCAATGTGTCAGGCACATTTGCACATATGCCACCATCATTGTTTTGAAAGCATTCTCTTCCCATTTGAGCCCCTGATATCAACTCCCCATTTCTTCCCGCTCCCTCCCCCACCTGCCCTCCCTCACTAATCCTTGATAAGTTATATATTATTTTTTCCATATCTTACAGCATCCTCTGTCACCCCTCACCCACTTTTCCATTATTCGTCCCCCTGGGAGGGGGTTCTAGTTGATCCTTGTGATCAATTCCCCTTTTTCCCCCTACCGTCCCCTAATCCTCCTGATATCTCTCTACTTTCCTTGTTGGCCCTGAGGGCTTATCTATCCTGGATTCTGTGTTGCGGGCTCTTAATCTGTAGCAGTGTGCATGCTCTGGTCTAACCTGATTTGTAAGGTAGAATTGAGGTCATGATAGTGGGGTGAAGGAAGCACCAAAGACCTAGAGGAAAGTTGTGTGTTTCATCGGTGCTGTACTGCACCCTGACTGGCTCATCTCTTCCCTATGACCCCTCTGTGAGGGATGTCCATTTGTCTCCAGATGAGCATTGGGTCTCCACTCCATGCCCGCCCCCACCCCAATTTACCTTGGGTGTGGTTTTATTCTGGGTCTTAGATGCCTGATACCTGATCCCATCGACACCTCATGACAGTGACATTTATTTCATTCTTCATATTGTTTTAACATTCTCATCAATTTTGTTCTCATTGATTCCCTTCAAGTTGTTTAATGTCTCAACCCTCCTAACTTCCTCATTTCTGCTTTAAAATAGTACTAGAAAATTTGGTCTTATATAGAGTTTATGTTTTAGAGAAATGCAGTCATCTTTATTCTTTGTTAAATTGTTACTTGAAATGTGATATCCTATCAAAAGATAAAGCGTCTGGGGTCTTAAAAGCTTGAAGGTAAACAAGCAGCCATCTAGCTCAGAAGCAACAAAGCCCACATGGAAGAACATATCAGCC
>NW_022104553.1:35083044-35099881 GCF_000313985.2 Echinops telfairi
ACACAATTGATGTGTGTATGGATTGTGATAAGTTGTATGAGCCCCTAATAAAATGATTAAAAATAATAATGATAAAAATAAAAAATTTAAAAAAAAAGAAATGTGATATCATGGGATAGTTTCAATTGAAGGTTTGAAATGCTCGTACCATCTAATTATTCTGGTCTCAAGGTGACAGAGGCAATGATTCATGAAAAAAGTTTGTACTGTAGTCCAGTTCCTTCTTTCATTTAAAAAAATAATAAAATTGTATTGTATTGAAGATGAACATTGACCCCAAAATTTAGGTTCTCACTTAACAGTTTCTACACAATTTATTTAGTGATACTGCTGACATTTTTCATAATGTGCCATTATTCCCATTCATTTGGTTCTAGTGGTACTATTTCCAGTCCTCTACTTTCTTTGCCCTTTTACCTTCTTGGCTTTAAAGTCATTATTGACTATTATGTAGATCTTAGGTTCCCAAACTTATTTGGCCTACTGCCCCCTTTTCAGAAAAAAAAATCTATATATATATACACACATATTCAGTGCCCCCCAACAATTAAAAACTTTTGGAGGGTCTGGCCCCAATCCCAACTACATGGACAGCCACCTCTCCCCACAAAAGAATTTACTTCAGAGGACAGCACTGAAGCTATAGCTCAGGGAGAGGGGCGTGTCTAACCAGAGCACAGAGGAGCAAGCAAAGCGGGAGGAAAAGAGTGGAACACATCCTGGCCCAAGCCTTGAGGACAGTATTCCCACTCAGAGCAGCCAATCCACAGAGAAGACCACATGGCTGGCCCCATTGTGAGACACAACATCCCTCACTGACCCATAGCCCTACAGGGGACAACACTGGAGACACAGTGTGGGGATTGTACCTGATCTGACCCCACCACACAGGCAAAACACTAAGGGTGTGCAACAGAACAGTAGGGGGAGCAGAGAAAGGAAGTCCTGAGGGAATACCAAAAATAGACTTTGGGGCCAGGGTGTGACACCCGATCTGACTGACCAGAAAACACTCCTAAAGGTCAACAAACAGACCTTGAGCTATTTACAGGTTTTTCCTTTTTTTGTCATTTGTTGTTGTTGTTTTGCTTTCTTCTGTTGCTTTGTCTTGTTTTGTGCATATCATTATCTCTGCAGGTCTATCTAGGTAAGATAGGCAGATAAACAATCTGGAGGAGAAAACAACAGACTGTTTCCGGAGGACATGGGAGAAAGGGAGGTGGGGGGGAAAGGAAGTGGGTGTTAACAAACCCAGGGACAAAGGAATAACAAATGATCCAAAATCGTTGGTGAAGAGGGTGTAGGAAGCCTGGGAGGGCTTGATCAAGGGCAATATAACTGAGAGGAATTACTCAAACCCTAATGAAGGCTGAACGTGATAGTGGGACAAGAGGAAAGTAAAAGGAAATAGAGGAAAGAACTAGGAGGTAAAGGGCATTTATAGCGGTCTAAATACAGGCATGTACATATGTAAATATATTTATATATGATGATGGAGAAATAGATCTATGTGCATATATTTATAGGCTTAGTATTAAGGTAGCAGATGGACATTGGACTCTATTCAAGTACTCCCTCAACGCAAGAATACTTTGTTCTATTAAGCTGGCATTCCATGATGCTCACCTTCCCGACACAAGCGCTGAAGACAAAGCAGGTGCATAAGCAAATGTGGTGAAGAAAGCTGATGGTGCCCGACTATCAAAAGATACAGTGTCTGAGGTCTCAAAGGCTTGAAGGTAAACGAGCGGCCATCTAGCTAAGAAGCAATGAAGTCCATATGGAAGAAGCACACCAGCCTGTGTAGTCACAAGGTGTAGAAGGGATCAGGTATCAGGCATCAAAGAACAAAAAAATAATACTATTGTGAATGAGGGGGAGTGCAGAGTGGGGACCCAAATCCCATCTGTAGGCAACTGGACATCCCCTTACAGAAGTGTCTCGGGGAGGAGATGAGCCAGTCAGGGTGCAGTGCAGCAAGGATAAACATACAACTTTCATCTAGTTCTTTAATGCTTCTTCCCCCCCACTATCATGATCCCAGTTCTACCTTACAAATCCAGCTAGGCCAGAGGATAGGAACAGATAGGAGCTGGAAACACAGGGAATCCAAGACAAATGAACACTTCAGGACCAGTGGTGAGAGTGGCGATATCGGGAGGGTGGAGGGAATGTGGAGTAGAAAGGGGGAACCGATCACAAGGATCTACATATAACCCCCTCCCTGGAGGACGAACAACAGAAAAGTGGGTGAAAGAAGACATCGGACAGTGTAAGACATGACAAAATAATAATTTATAAGTTATCAAGGGTTCGTGAGGGAGAGTGGGCGGGGAGGGGGGGGGCAAGAGGAACTGATACCAAGGGCTCAAGTAGAAAGAAATGTTTTGAAAACGATGATGGCAACAAATGTACAAATGTGCTTGACAGAATGGATGTATGTATGGATTGTGATAAGAGTTGTAGAGTGTCCAATAAAAATGATTTTTAAAATAAAAATAAATAAATAAAATTTTGTACTGTAGCCCACAATCCAGAATAATGTATCTGTTCTTGCAGGCCCCCTGGGTCATTCCAGTGCTTCCCAAGGGTGGGATCTCCACTTTGAGAAAGAGTTGATTTAGATGATTTTTCACATAGATTAAATTTATCAAGGAGCTCATTACTCACAAGTGCTATTCTTTATTTTGTGACCCTTGTATTATTTAGCTAAAAGATGATCACATGGGTGATTTCAGTTTAAAGTTTAAAGAATATCTCAGGATAGACTCAGAGAGTCCTCAAGACTCAATTGTGCCTGTAAGTCTGAATTTACCAAAAAAGTTTGTTCTTTTCTGCATTTTCCTCTCTTTCTATGAGGATTCATCTCTTGTGACCCTGATGATTCTCTTATTCTTGAGTTTCCTTTTTTATGATTTGTTCAACAAAATGAAAATCAACAGTTGTTTCTTAGAGGGATGGATGAAGTTTTTAAAACTCTAGACACTACTCACCATAATGGGTAAAAACATAAACTTTAAGAACTATATTATACTGAGTAAACCTAGAATATTGTCCCATGAGGTAATTGTTCATGCCTAATTACAATCAGCATCTGTTACTTTTTTGTTGTTGCTATTGTTGCAAAACTTTACATCAGCATTTGCACATTTGTACCTTTTCTTTATTTATATGTTAGTGTCAAACCTAGCACATTTTCAGGTGCCCTCTTTCTTTTTTCTATAAACAAAAGTGATTACTAGCTAGGAGTAGCTCTTCTTCTCTCACCTTATCTGTAACCAGTAGTGAACATTGTCTATATATTTACTTACTTGTGTCATTCTATAGAAGTTAGAACATGCTATCTTTATTTTTGTGATTGACTTTGTTATGCTCAACTTAATGTCCTTCAGGTTCATCCACATTGTAAGCTGTTTCAGGAACTGATTTTTCTGTATAGTTGAATAGTATTCATTGTGTGTATTACCACAGGTTGATTACCCACCCATCTATTGAACCCTGCTGGCAATGTTGGTAGGTGTTGCGCTGCTAACTGCAAGGTTGGCAGTTTAACCCACAAGCCATTCCTTGGGGAAAAGATGAGGCTGTCTGCTCCAGTGAAAAGATGCGAAGCCTCAGGTACCCCACGGAGAGTTGTTGAGTGGGAATTGACTCGATGACTGGGATAATGGTATTCATCCATGGATGGGCACTTCGATTTGTTTCCATTTTGGGTATTTTGAATAGTGCTGTAGTGGACGTTTCTTGTTAGCTGCCATTGAGTTAATTGTGAAACATAGCGACCCTTTGGACAAGCAGATTGAAAACTTGCTTGATCCTCTGTACCAGCCTTAAAATCGTTTCTGTTTTTGAGGCCATGGTTGCAGCTCCTGTATCACTCTACCTCCTTGAGGGCCTTCCACTTTTTTGCCGTCTCTCTACCAAGCATTACATCTTCTCTAGGGTCTGGTCCCTCCTGATGCCATGGATAAAGTTAACATGACGTGATGTCTCATCATCCTCACTTGTAAGGTGCATTCTGGTTGTACTTCTTCCAACATTGATTTGTTCGTTCTTCTGGAAGTGTGTGGTAGACTCAATATTCGTCATCAACATTATAATTCAAAAGTATTGAGTAATACAATAATTCATTGACTAGATTCTGCATGTATATGACGTGATGGACAATGACAGGGCCTGAGCCAGAGCCACCGTAGTCTTCAAAGTGACAGCTTTGCTTTTTATTACTCTAAAGAGACCTTTTATACAGCTTTGCCTAAGGTAATAAATACACTGTTTAATTTCTTCATTGCAATTTCCAGGGCCATTGATTCTGGAGCCAATTTAAATGAATTCCCTGACAGCTTCAGTCTTTTCTCCATTTATCATGATATTGGTGCAGTTGTGAAGATTTTGGTTTCTTTATGTTCTGGTATAATGCATGCTGAGCATGTAATCTTTGATCTTGCTCAATAAATGTCTCAAGTCTTCTTCACTTTCAGCAAGTATATTATGTTATCTTCATATCACAGGTTGTTAAGAAGGCTTCCTCCAAGCCTGATGTCATGATTTTCTTCATATTGGTCCCAACTTCTTGGGTTAGTTGCTCAGGATGCAGATTAATTGCGTATGGCAGAAAAATACAAACCTGGCACACACACACACACCTTTCTTGATTGTAATCCCTACAGTATTACCTTGTTTTGTCTAAATGATTGTGTCTTAGTGTATGTACAATTCCACATTGGCACATTCTTCACGGTGCTCTCTCTGAATTAGTTATGTGATCTACACGGTTGAATGCCTTTGTATAGTCAGAGAGACACAAGTAGACATCTTTGGTATTCTCTGCTATCAGCTAAGAGTCATCAGATATCAGCAGGTTACTACTGTTTTCATGCTGTTGAGAAAAGATATTTCCAATGAAAATATCGAGTCGTGGAGGGAGGGGAAAAAATGAGGTGTTGATGCCAGGGGCTTAAGTGGAGAGCAAATGTTTTGAGAAAGATGATGGCAATGAATGTTCAAATGTGCTTTACACAATTGATGTATGTATGGATTGTGATAAGAATCATATGAGCCCCTGATAAAATGATTAAAAAAAAGAAAATATCAAGTCTTTTTAAATTCTTTTTTTTAAATTATTTAATTGAGGGCTCGTACAATTCCCATCACAGTCCATACATGCATCCATTGTGTCAAGCACATGTGTACATTTGTTGCCCTCATCAATCTCAAAACATCTGCTTTCCACTTTAGCCCTTAATATCATTTGCTCATTTTCCCCCTCCCCCCCCCTTCCCCATGAAGGTCTTCTTAAATTCTGTCATGTGATCCCAAGCTTTGTTTCTATCACTAAGGCCATATTTTTCTTTTCTTTTTTTCCCCAACAGTTTTATTGGTATATAAATCACATATAATACAATTCAATAGTTCAATCACATCAAGAAGAGTTGTACAGTCATCACCAGAATCTGTTTTAGAGCAGTATCTTCATTCTGTTTTTTGTTTTATCATTTTATTAGGGGCTCATACAACTCTTATCACAATCCATACACACATCAATTGTGTAAAGCGCATTTGTACATCATTCTCAAAACGTTTCCTCTCCACTCAAGCCCCCGGCATTAGGTCCTCATTTTCCTCTCCCTCCCCACTCTCCCCTCCCTCATGAGCCCTTGATAGTTTATAAATTGTTATTTTGTCATATCTTGCCTTGTCCGATGTCTCCCTTCACCCACTTTTCAGTTGTCCATCCCCCAGGGAGGAGGTCACATATAGTTCCTTGTAATCAGTTCCCTCTTTCCAACTCATTCTCCCTCTACCCTCCCTGTTTCGCCACTCACACCACTGGTCCTGTAGGGATCATCTGCCCTGGATTCCCTGTATTTCCAGTTCCTATCTGTACCAGTGTACATCCTCTGGTCTAGCCAGACTTGCAAGGTAGAATTCGAGTCATGATAATGGGAGCGGGAGGAAACATTTAGGAACTAGAGGAAAGTTGTATTTTTCCTCGTTGTTACATCGCACCCTGACTGGCTCGTCTCCTCCCCGAGACCCCTCTGCAAGGGGATGTCCAGTGGCCTACTAATGGGCTTTGGGTCTCCACTCCGCACTCCCTCCATCATTCACTATGGTAAGATTTTTTGTTCTGATGATAAGGCCATATTATTCAACTACTGATTCTTCTTGTTTCTAACTTTTACATTCTAATTGTCAGTTATTATCAATACATCTTGATTATATGATTGATCAATAGCAGACTGAGAAGTTGGTAGAATGCTTCTAATTCTTCATCACTGGAATTAGTGGTTGGTCCACAAACTTGAATGTATTTCTGACTGTGTAAAGGCATTCAACTGTATGAATCATAACTAATTATAAACACTGTGAAGAGTGTGTTATTAACTGAACTTCCTTGTCAGCATATAAATATCTATCAAGACAACATTGTATGTCAAGATCTTCAAATGTTCTTTTTGAAGATAACTATCATGTCATTCCTCTTGAACTTATCATTCCCAGCATAGTCAGCCATAGTTGTCCAATTCAAAATGGCCAATACCAGGCCATGTCAGCTCACAAATACGTAAAATATTGATCTTTTTGCATTCACTTCTGAAGCCCCTTTTTAGATGGAAAAGTTAGGAGCAAAGTAGCACATTTAGTGTGTGAAACATAAATGTGTTGTTGATGGCTCCCTGTGTAAGCTCCTCTTCCAGTGTAGAAGAAGGTGAATAAATTTAGGTCCTGTTCAGCATTACGGGGGATGGAGGAGAGGTCTAGCCCAAATCGCTTCTGTTGTAGCTCCCTTCCCTTGTTTTCACATCTGAGAAAGACTAAAATTTGTCAAAACTGTTTCATAAAAGGTAAGTAAAGGTAATTCTGAGTTGTTCAGTTTGTGGACTTTGTGGTAAGTCTAATGTCATAAATTCTTCTTCCTTCTCCATCTCTGGTTTCCCTGGACTCTGAATATCTTCAGAAGAAGAAAGTGGAAAATTGATCAATTCGGACCTCTACAAACCATGCCCCATGTGAGTTGCTGTTTCTTTTCTCCTTCCTGAAGCACAATAATTTTATTATGTGACATGAACACCACATTTATCTATTAACAGAATGTTCTGCCTTGCTTAACCCTATAAGAAATCTGTTCCCAAAGTTATCCTATTCCCGTGAGTGATAGTAGCAGTGTCTCATTTTTTCTCTAAATGTCTTTTTAACTTTCTTCACTATCTGTCATACTTGATTATTCTGACTGTTCAAAAACAAACAAACATATATCTCAATTCTGTTTTGTAGCCTAGCAGTTCAATGATAATTATCTGTAAAGATTTCATCAATTTTCTCTTTTTAGTTACAAGGAGAAAAGAAGGGAAGAACTCTTGTTTTATTATGTATTATCTAGTGAGAATTTGATATTTTAAGGTGCTGTGTGATTTAAGCAATATTTATTTAAACAGAAAACTTCTCATCTGACTCTTTTCATTATTAGTAGGCCTTTCTAGATAATGGATTGTGTCACCCCAACTCTCAATAACCTGTCACCTTTTTTCTTTTCACCTCAAAATCATTACCATTTTTCACAATAATGAATGAATTTGTTGTTTCAGTGTTTGGTGACTTTCAGGGATGTGGCCATAGACTTCTCTCAAGAGGAATGGGAATACCTTGACCCTGCTCAGAGGGAATTATACAGGGATGTGATGTTGGAGAACTATAAAAACGTATTGTCACTAGGTAAGGACGCCTTACACAATTGTCACAATGTGCCCTCATATTCTCTGCCTCCTTAATTGCAAGTTTCTATATCCATTCCATCAATAAAGGCTTATGTTTCACAATGATAGCAATAGACAGTTCCACTGTGTCCCTTACTATTTCATTTCCTTCAAAGTTGAAGACATCTGTTATTATCAAGCCTCTCCTCTGTGATGACCAATGTACTGGATATGAATTTGGTAATGCCATAGCTTAACTGTGTTCCATTTATTTTCTTTTAAGCTGGCTGTTCAGTCCCTACATCAGATATGTGTTTGTTACTGAAGCAAGGCAAGACTCCGAAGACGGTGGTGATAGCCTTGCCCAGAAGAGAAACCTCAGGTGAATAAGGGCTGGCCACTCAGGGCAGAAGCTGCTATGAGGTGGCTGCACTTTTAAGATGTTGGTGTCAGGTTCCCCTCAAAGGCTTTTGGAAAGAAGGCCTGACACCTAATTAGAATGCAAAAGTATGGCAACATGAGCCCCCCAGACCCTCTCTTAACTCCCATTAACCATGCTTGTCTTATACAATCCCCTTTTATTTTAATTATGGACTAACTGTTGATCCCTTCAAGGGAGAGTCTGTTCTTTAAATTGATTTTTTTTTTGAGGGGGGCCCCAGTTGCTCTCTTTTTGCATTTGAATTGGGATATGTATCTCCAACCAGCAAATGTTTGTTGAGACCTTACTGTCTTCTTGTGTAGAAAAGTCAGGGATTATCTGTAGAGGGAGGCAACAGTTGAACTGCAACATGGATGAAATTAGCTCTGGAAAAATCAAGGGAAGAGAAATACAAAGGTCCAGAGCAAAGACTTAGCTTTATTTATGAGTCAGAAAGGAGGTCAATATGGCAAGAGTAATATTTTGCACTCTCTGTAAGTGAAAGTAGGAGGTGGGGAAATAAGCAGAGATCATATCATTTAAGGCATTGCTCAATCAAGCAGTCAAGATGAATTGATAATGACTAGTGATTGCAATGTGAAATTTGGAAATAAAGAACTACCAACCATAACCACCCACTGCCATTGTCAACTCCAACTCACAGGGATCCTATAGACAGAGTAGGGATCCTATAGACAGAGTAGAGCTGCCCTCTGGATTTTTAAGGCTCTGCATTGGTATGGGAGCAAAAAGTCTAGTCTTTCTCCCAAGGAGCAGCTGATGGATTTAAACTGCTGACCTTTTTTGTGATTGGTAGCCTAATGTGTCACCCACATTATTCCTAAAAAGGATCGGTAGTTATGAAATGTGGCCTTACTGATAGAAACAGTGGTAGAAATAACACAATAGAATTTTGCAAAACCAACAACTTATTGCAAATACCTTTTTCAAAGACACAACAACTCTATATATGCAGACTTTGCCGGATATAATAAACGGGTTAAATTGAGTACATACATGAAGAGATGATGGAGAAGCTCAGTATAATCAGTCAGAACAACACCAGGCATCAACTGTGTAACAGACCACCAATTGATCATATCCACAGTCAAGGAGAAGCGTGAAGAAAATGAAAATAAGTCCATGAGAGCCCAAATCCCACCTGGAGTCTATCCCATCAGATTGAGAGACCATTTCAAGACTAGATTTGACACAGTGAACATGAATGGCCCAGTACCAGTTGAGTTGTGGAATGATATCAAGGACATCACAGGTGAAGAAGGCTAAAGGTCCTTTAAAAGAACTGAAAAGAAAAAAACTACAAAAATGAATGTCAGAAGAAACTCTGAAACTGGCTCTAGAACACAGATAATTAAAGTGCGTGGGAGAAAATAAATTAAAGTGCGTGGGAGAAAATAAATTAAAGTGCGTGGGAGAAAATATGACAAAAGCAAAGGAGAAGATTTAAAACAAACTTAAGAAAACCTAGTTAGAAAACAAAAGGGAAGAGCACTCTTGGCATTCCTTAAAGAGAGGGATCTGAAGGAAAACTCAAGGCTCATTAAAGAATTCTCTGAGGAACATATTGACGTACACAAGAATCAGAAGAAGAGGGATACACAGAATCACCCCAAAAAGAATGAATCAACATTTAATCATTTCAGCAAGTAACATATGATCAGGAACCAATGATATTAAAGGAAAAAAATCCAAGCTGCACTGTAGGAAGGGACAAAAAGGGTCCAGGAATTGATGGAATTCAAATTGAAATATTTCACCAAATGGTTGCAACCCTTATGGCACTCCCTTCTTTATGCTAAGAAATTTGGAAGACAGCTATCTTTCTTATTTACTGGAAGAGATCCAACTTTGTACCCATTCCAAAGAAAGGTGATTCAACAGAAATTACCAAATAATATTAATTTCACACATGAGTAAAATTTTGCTGAGGGCAACTCAACATTGGTTGCAAAAGTATATTAACTGTGCACTTCCAGAAATTTAAGCTAGATTCAGAAGAGGTCGTGGAAAGAGGGATACCATTATTGATTTCAGATCTTGGCTGAAAGTAGAAATTACCAGAAAACTTAAAGATGTTTTTTTTGTTTTTAACAAAATTCAAAGACATTTAACTGTGTGGTCCTAATGCATTATGGATGATATTGTAAATAATATGTATTGCGATCATGTCAAATTTATACACAGACCAAGAGGTAGTTGTTCAAACAGAACATACTGTGTGATTGGAAATTAGAAGAGATGTAGATCAAGGTTGTATTCTTTCGCCATAATTATTCAATATCTATGCTGAGCAAATAATTCAAGAAGAACTGTATGAAGAAGAAAGCTGAGGTAGGGATACAGGAAGACTCATTAATGACCTCCAATATACAAGCGACACAATCTTCCTACTGAAAGTGAAGGGAACTTGTAGCACTTCCCGATGAGGATTAAAAACTACAATGACAATATGAATTACCTCTGATCTAAACATAAAGAAAGCAAAAAATCTTCACAACTTGGCTGTTGGGCTGTGTTCTAGAGAAACTAAACCAGGAACACTCATATATGTATAATAATTACTTATGTAAAGGAAGAAATTTAATATGGAGAAAGCAACCCAGCCCAGCCCAACTCAAGTCTATGGGTCAGATGCTAACCAGAGCCCCTCCAGACCCATGCAGCTGCCAGCCAATGAAGCAAAAGAGGGATCCAGGAGGATCATAGACTAGTAGTATAGAGTCATGTGGATCCAAGGTTGGCCAGAGCCTGGCAAGGTACTGAAGCTCCCAGAATCAGCAGGCCACATAATTCAGGCAAGCAGGAGGGCAAAGAGGGGCAAGCAATGTCGGAGCCTGCCAACAAGTCGAACGGTCCTGAAAGGGGGAGTGAGGATTAAGGGAAAAAAGAGAGACAGAAAGTATTGGGAGGGCAACAGTGAATACTGAAGCCCCGAGTTTATTCTACATCTTCCTTTTATACATGCAGAAACAACCCGGGGTTATATTTTTCTCATTGTTAAGCAAGCACATTGGATACACATCAACAACTCTATGTTTTTCCAAACCAAGCATCCTTGAGAAAATTAACCATCCTGATTTCCCAGAACTCGCATACGTCCTTGTTCTTTTTCTTAGTCTCAATGTCAAGCCGCAGAAGCAAACAGCAGATACTGACACCTGGGTCTTGAAACTTCTCAGCCGTTTCAAGGCTGAGAGTCTTAATGGCCTTCAACTAAGCAAGAAAGGCCATTTCTCAACGCCTCCTATAAAAAGACCACACTTCTAAGAGGGCATCATTAGGCGGTAACCTAATTGGTAGGTTGCACTCCAACCCTACTTTCACATAAATGCAACAAGCTCTAAACATAAATCCAAAATAACACAGACTAATAAGCAACATCAGGATTTAATGGGGTCGGGGGGGAGGTTGGTATTATTAAGGACTTCATTTTTCTCAGACTCAATCCAATGCCCATGAAAGCAGTTGTCAAATAGATTATATTGGACACATCTGCGAAAAAGACCTGTTTAAAGTGTTAACAAAGATGTCAATTTGAGGACTAAAATGTGCCTGACCCAAACCTATGGTATTTTCAATAGCCTGATGTGCAATTAAAAGTTGGACAATGAATAAGGTAGAATGAAAAAGAATTGATGCTTTAGAACTGTGGTGTCAGCGAATGGTGAATATACCCAGGACTGCCAGAACAGAGACCTCTGTACAACCCGAAGACTGCTTACAAGCAAGAACGATGGGATTCGTGTGGGACCTACTTTGGTCATGTACTCAGGAGGGGCCAGTTATTGAGAAGGACACCTGCTTGGTAAAATAGAAGGGCAGTTTAAAAGGTGAAGACCTTCCAGGAGGTGGATTGACACAGTATCTGCCACAATGGATAAAATAGAGAAACGATTTTGAGGATGAGCACTGTTGCCTTCCGTTGTACATTGGGTCACTTAGTTGAAACCATCTCAGTAGCACCTAACAAGATAGTTCAGTGCTCAAGGCTGACGTTTTTTAGTATTTATTTATTTAACTACTGGTGTTTTTAAAAATATTTCGGTAGATGTTTTTGTTATAAGGTGTAAAGATAATCTCAAGGCCCCATGGATTCAGAAAGTCTGTAGTCCATGAATTTGAACTAGGAACATAAGCACTAAAAATTTTTGTACCAATGAGCTGAGTGTCCCATAAAACCATGACTAAACCTCCAAACCAAGGAGTCAAATCCCATGAGGGGCTTGGCTGTAAATTTCCGTCTTTTAAAATTCTTGTGTATGAAAATTGTCTCTGATTGTGCTTTTTTTTCCCCCTTTCAATTTACACAAAACCATTCTATTCTTATGTGACTTGTTTTCATTTCTATTGTAAAAGCTTTCTTTCTTCTGGAAAACAGCACTAGGAATTTGCTTTCTTGTTATCTTACAGACTTGGAATCCAGCTGTGAGACCCAGGGGTCACCTCCGGAGAAGATGGGACCACTGCAGGGGGAGATCATGGGAAGACTTCTGTGCCGGAACCGTGACTGTGGTCATCCTGCAGACATGATGGAGTACCGAGACCGACTTGAGAGTCAACTAGGAGCGCAGGGCACACTTTTCAGGCATGTGAAAACCTATGAAGAACAGGCCATTCAAAGTCATCACACATCCTTTACCTTTGGTCAGACAATTCGTAGGAAGGAAAAAATGTACAATTGTAAGGACTGTAGACAAACCTTCAGCTACCTCTCATGCCTTATTCAGCATGAGAAAACTCATAATAGAGAAAAGCATTCTGAAGTTAAGAAATGTAGGAAACCCATGAGCAAAAAGCCAGGCAGTAGTCAGCGTCAAAGTACTCAAGCTTGTGAGAAACCATATGAGTGTATGGAATGTGGAAAGGCCTTTGGACGTAGTTCTGATCTGATTCAGCATCAGAAAATTCATACTAATGAAAAACCCTATCAATGTAAAGTGTGTGGCAAAGCCTTTATTCGTGGTTCACAGCTCACCGAACACCAGAGAGTTCATACAGGAGAGAAGCCTTATGAATGCAAGCAATGTGGAAAAGCTTTCAGTTACAGTTCACAGTATACTCTCCATCAGAGAATTCATAGTGGTGACAAACCATATGAGTGTAAGGAATGTGGGAAGGCTTTTATTCTTAGCTCACAACTTACTTACCATCAGAGAATTCACAGTGGTGAGAAACCATATGAGTGTAAGGAATGTGGGAAAGCCTTTATTCTTGGCTCACATCTTACTTACCATCAGAGAGTTCATACTGGTGAAAAGCCTTATAGATGTAAAGAATGTGGGAAAGCTTTTTTATGTGCCTCCCAACTAAGTGAGCATGTGAGAATTCACACAGGTGAGAAACCCTATGAATGTAAAGAATGTGGTAAGACTTTTATTCGTGGCTCACAACTTACTTACCATCTGAGAGTTCATACAGGGGAGAAACCCTATAAATGTAAAGAGTGTGGAAAAGCCTTTATTTGTAATTCTAACCTCACTCAGCATCAGAGAACCCATACTAAAGAAAAACCCTACAAATGTGAAGAATGTGGAAAAGCCTTTAATGGCTGCAAACAACTTAGTGAACACCTGAGAATTCATACAGGTGAGAAACCCTTTGAATGTAAAGAATGTGGAAAGGCCTTTATCCGTACTGCCTCCCTTACTCAGCATCAGAAAATTCATGGTGAGAAGCCGTATAAATGTAAGGTATGTGGAAAGACCTTTATTCGTTCAGCACAGCTTGCTTGTCACCAGAGGATTCATACAGGTGAAAAACCCTACAAGTGTGAGGAATGTGACAAGGCCTTTATTTATAGCTCACAACTTAGTGAACATCAGAGAACTCATAGAGGTGAAAAGCCTTATGGATGTAAACAGTGTGGGAAGGCCTTTATTCGTGGCTCACACCTTACTGAGCATATGAAAATTCATACTGGGGAGAAGCCTTATGAATGTAAGGAATGTGGGAAGGCTTTTCCCCGTGCATCAGAACTTAGTACTCATCAAAGGATCCATACTGGTGAGAAACCCTTTGCATGTTTAAAATGTGGTAAAGACTTTATACGTCGTTCACAACTCACTCAACATCTTAGGGTTCATAACTAAAGCCACTGAATGTGATTTGCTCTAATGAATGCAGGATATCCTATAGCTTTGGCTCAGAATTGACCTATTTTAGAAAGCTTGGTGGCTCTTGGCTGCTAACCAAAACGTAAAGAGTTCAAACCCACCAGCTGCTTCTCAGAAGAAAGATGTGATGGTATGCAGATGTATCCATAAAGATATACAGCACTGAAAACTTCATAGATTTGTTTTCTGCCCTATAAAACATTCATAATACCTCTACCAAGTAAAATATTTGTATATTTAGTACACAGTAATTCAAGCCAGCCATTTCCAAAATACATTCAAGAAATAATCATCTCCAACATATAATTGGAGTTTTCCTGCCCCACTGTTTCTGAGGCTGTGTATAACCAAATTCCATTATTGGTATAACCAAATACACTTGGAACAAGCCAAATAAAGTGGTGGTGGTGAGACTTTCTATAAGAACAAAAAGAACTGTTTAATCCATTGCTTCCCATACTTGATTATGAACCCTTTTCTTCTAGAGTACTTAGTACTAGCTTTGGGTTGTGAACACACTTTGAAATATCCTGATTTAACTAAAAGGAATGACTAGAATTTTCAGACATCCGGGTATCTAATTAAATGTGTGTGTGTGTGTGTTTTACAGTATAGAGAGAAAATAATTTGAATTTTCAACATCCTTATTTCCACTCATCTAATTCATTTTAATAAAGTAATGCTGCTTTTGTTTTAAGATACTTTAAAAAGGAAAACGTTAATAAATATTGAACACATGTTTCTTTTGTAATCAAATTTTGGACGTTTGTGTGTCTCTCTTAAGATGATGGCAAGTGAGTAATCCGTGCACGAATAAAAGGATTATTAAAAGCATAAGTAAAAATTAACAATATAGTTTTAGCTTCTACTCCTATTAAATTTTTTGAATTATTGGAATTAAGCTTTTTTCAAATCATATTTTTCTTTCCAAAAGTCATTACATTCATCGTTGTAAAATTAAATAAAATTTAATACGAAAGAATTAATGCAGAGTTTTAAAAACGATCACTACCACTTTACTGCCCACTCAAATTAAAACTAGTTAAACTAGTGTTTACCTTTTAACAAACACTTTTTAAAAATATATTGAAGTATCACCTGTCTGCATTTGAGCTTTTAATAGTATAGGAGTCAGTGAGGACCTCCTTGGCCTTAGATGAGTGCCTTTTTAGAGAAAGCCAAATCAAGGTTATCCTAAAGGGGCCAGCAGACCAGCCACAAGCTTGACCTGCTTGCTGACCATGGATTCATCTGTCTCTGCACTCCCTAGTTTGTGGTTCTCATGCTCCTGCTTGGCAGCCCCTGTCAGAAGCCTCCAGCTTATGTGAACCACAAATTTGAACCAGACAGGACTTACCTATTATTTGTGTGTATGTTTTGGGGGACCATCCTCCCCACAATTGAATGGGTCCAAGGGGTGGTGGTGTAATTGAGAGGTAAGTTAAAGAGACATGAAACAAGGCATGCAAAAAAGAAAGAAAGAAACAAGGCATGCAAAGGCTCGCCTCTTCCTGGAGACTGGAACCAGAATAAGGCAGTAACGTATTCTCTCCAGACTTATGTAATCTTGGGCATGCAAGCCCCGGTAAGCACATACATTAACAGGAGGGGTTGTATTAGAGGCATACACATAACGTGTGTGTGTGTGTGTGTGTGTGTGTGTGTGTGTGTGTGTGTGCAATTCCAAATGCATACACATGCAATTGGAAAGGGAGGCACTAGAGGCACGCATGTGACAGGAAACTACGTAACAAGATGGGTGGGTGCTAAAAGTTAAGATAGTAGCCTAATCTAGGTCATTCCTCAGCTGGCTTGACTTTAGGTGTCTTTGAACTCTTCTCCAGAGGAACAATCTATGATCCTTAACAGAAGGGAGTGGGCCCTACTTAGGAGACAGACAATAGGGCCTGATTGCTCTAGATGGCAGACAACCTTCAGATAAGTAGCCTTCAAGCAGCTGACCAAAAAGTATATGTCGTTGCAACCATGTGATTGCAAGTACCACCTAAACCTTGGTATTATTACCTGGGACATCGTGGGGAATAACAGGAGAATGTGAGTGGAACACATCTCCAACCCATGAACCTGAAGGTTTCCTCCCAGTCCTTAACATATGAACATAGAGTTTGTCCAAATACCCTCTCTTCCTGGTTCTGTTTCCCACAGTTACTGGTTTTGCATCTGTAGAGAACCCAGCCTAACACACTTGATTTTGTATCTGTGACACAATTTTTATGGACCATGCTCTCTAGCTGACTTTTTTTTTTTTTTTTTTTTGGCTATAGAGTCCAATGACTCCAAGGTGGCAAATCAAATGGCAGACTGGATGGAGACTAGAACTAGAATGAGGCAGTAATGTATCCTATCCAGACTTATATAATCTCAGGCATGCAAGCTGCAGTAAACTGATAATAGCTCACAAGGTCAGCAGGCAATATGACAGGCCATTGATTAGAGTCCAAAAATACAAAACCAGCAAGAAGCAAGCAAGTTCTGTTAGGTAGGCCAGCATAGGGCTGGGAGATGTCCATTAACACGTGCCCAGAGGGCCAAGCTAGGGGAACAAAGGAGTGGCACAGCGCACA
>NW_022104553.1:35106212-35119434 GCF_000313985.2 Echinops telfairi
CAGCTATCAAAAGATATAGCGTCTGGGGTCTTAAAGGCTTGAAGGTAAACAAGCGGCCATCTAGCTCAGAAGCAACAAAGCCCACATGGAAGGAGCACACCAGCCTGTGTGATCACGAGGTGTCGAAGGGATCAGGTATCAGGCATCATCCGAACCAAAAAAATCATATCATTATGAATGAGGTGGGGAGTGCAGAGTGGAGACTCAAAGCCCATTTGTAGGCCACTGGACATCCCTTTACAGAAGGGTCTCGGGGAGGAGATGAGCCAGTCAGGGTGCGATGTAGCAATGATGAAACATACAACTTTCCTCTAGTTCCTAAATGCTTCCTCACATCCACACCCACTCCAACTATCATGATCCCAATTCTGCCTTACAAATCTGGCTAGCCCAGAGGATGTATACTGGTACAGATAGGAACTGGAAACACAGGGAATCCAGGGTAGATGATCCCTGCAGGACCAGTGGTGTGAGTGGCGATACTGGGAGAGTGGAGGTAAGGTGGGTTGGAAAGGGGAAACCCATTACAAGGATCTACATGTGACCTCTGGAGGACAGACAAGGGTCCTCCAAAGGGACCTGGCCTCCCCCTCATTCAAGGGGTTGTGGGTCTGTAAACTGGCTCAGGTCTAGGAATTGACTGTGCAATCGTGACTGTCTATTCTGTTTACCTGATCTACCATTCTTTCACCTATATAGATCACGTAAATATTTAGTAGGTTTCCCATCTCTTTCATTCCTAGGGATACTGTGGCTAAGTAGCCAATGCCATAATTCCACACGAGACAGGTTGCTTTGATTACTACTGAAACCTTGTTGTCTATTATAACCACGCCCACCCTGTCTCTGTTGATTCAGTGCTGACACCTGCCCTCTACCATCACAGGGACCAATCAGCCCCATTGTGGGCAAATGTCGGAGTTCACTTAGGGCAGTGCCTACTGTTAATCCTGGTGCACATAAAATAGCAATTACAGGAGTCTTAAGAGATACTGGGGCCCACTTCACAAACTTGTTCCTTATGATTGTGGTAAAGGGTATGTCCTCAGGACACCCCCTTTTTGGGTCTATGGGAATATCCTGATAGATCCATTCCAACATACCAATTTCTCTAAGCTTTTGGATACTTTCCTCTACAGTGTACCAAGGTAGATCAGGTACTTCAAGTTGGTCCAATCTAGGCCATCTGGCAGTCCATGCTTCATTGAACCAACCAAATAAAGAATTAGATCCTCTCTTAGCCTCTCTCGCAGAGACATTGAAAGAAGAGTCTGTGCTTAGGGGTCCCATATCCAGAAACTCAGATCGGTCTAATATTACATTTCATGCACCAGTATCCCACACCCTTCGTAACCATTCCCAGGGATATTCCCCAGGCTTCTGCTTGTACGTACCTGAAAACTTGAGTTCTTTATGAATATAGCGCGCTTCTTCTTGGGTAATCATCTCAACTTCACCTTTAAGAGTTTTCTGAGACTTAATTTTAGTGACCAGGTCTAGCGGAAATAATGGGTGGTGAGGGTGTTTCCTGGGTGCTCTCAGCAATATCTTGTAAGGCATCTCCCTTAGGCAATGCTACTGATATAGCCCCACCTGGCATATCAACTTGCATAGTTTGGCTAATCTGTTCAGGTGTGGATTGTGAATTATACTTTCAGCTGGGAGGGGTGGATCTATTGACTGGGTTGGGTCCATTGTTTCTAAGGGCTCAATATCCTCCTCTTCTGGATCATCAGCCCATATGTTCCCAACCTATGTTTCAGGGTCCCAACTTTTCCCAATCAATGCCCTTTGGTTTCAGGCACTGCTCTAGATCTGCAATTCAGCTGCCGTTGTAATTCAGCCACTTGTATAATGAGACTCTGGACCTGGTTCTCAGCAATGTCAGCTCTTTTACTAGAGGAGAGAAGGCTCTCCTTTGTAGCACAGATGGAAGTTTTCAAATCTGTTAGTCTGCACCTGAGGCGTGCTTTTGAGGCTCTGAGATCATCCCTCTCCTTAATCACACTTTGCATTGTAAGAAGGACCAGCCAACCAGCTTCCCTATACTTGTCATCCTTACAAAACTCCTGGGATATATCAAACATACGATCACTCAGAGACTCTCCTTTAACCAGCACCTCATCTATCGATGGTGCTACTTTAGGTATTATTTTTGCTATTTCACACCATGGATTAGGAAGAGTAGCAGACTTATCCATGCTTTGGGATGTTGAAGTAGCATCACTAGTGTTAAGACTAATCAGGCTGGAGAGCCAATTTAAGCCATATTTATTATTCTATTTCTCTAGAAGCACTCCTGGTACCAAAATGTGTTAGACAGGGTTCTCTAGAGAGATAAAACCAGATTGGTGATAAATAAATAAATATATATATACATATATTTATAAAGATATATATAACACAAGAAATGAACTGTTAAATTATAAACAGATATATAGATAACACAAGAAATGAACTATTAAATTATAAACAGATAGATAGTACAAGAAATAAATAGTTAAATTATAAAGCAGTACAAATGGCTCAGTGCTACTCACTCCCGTGAGAGAGTTGTGAGACACTGGCAGTCCTTCAAGTCTTGAGGGCCGCCCGGTAGTCCTCTGTAGAGAGAAAGCTAGGCTACCCAAACACAGGCAGTAAAACAGCAAGGCAGGTCACCAACTGTCAGTCCCCAGTTCAAGAGATGTACATTTCAATTGTGTGGTCTTAAAGGGACCTCAACTTACAGCGACATAGTCCACAGTCTAGGCATCCCACAGGTAGTGTAGCCTGTAAATTGAGGCACAGAACAAGCAAGGCAGCCGCACACTGGTCCGATGATCAAAGAGCAAGAGACAAGAAAGGCGAGGCTCACCGAGACATTTATCTCTCCGCCCTTCAATTAATCCCACTTGTGTTTATCGGCCAGGCTGGTACAATAAGCTAACCATCTCACTGCTGTCCAGGAATTTATCTTCTGGTATTTATGGACACCTTTACCGGGTGGATTGAAGCATATCCAACCTGCACTGATAAGGCTCATGAAGGGGCTAAAAGATTACTTCAGGAAGTAATTCCTTGATTTGGGCTTCCCAAATCGCTGCAGAGTAATAACGGGCCTGCTTTCATCTCCCAAATCACTCAGGCAGTCTCTCAACACTTAGGAATAACCTTTTGTCTCCACTGTGCCAGGAGGCCGCAGTCCTCGGGGCAGGTGGAGAGAATTAACCAACCCCTGAAGTTAACCCTCAGAAAACTGACACAAGAAACTCAGATGAACTGGAAAGATGCACTGCCCATAGCTCTGCTACGTCTCAGAATTACCCCACGAAAACCTACGTGTTTAAACCCCTATGAAGTTTTATGAGTGGCCTTTTCTCCTAATGGAGTCAGCTATAGACTCTGAGGTAGCTTTAATACAGCAATATGCTACTAGAGTAGCCCAATGCCAGGAGGCATTCCATCAGTATGGGCTCATCCAGGTCCAAGGGGAGTAAAACCTACCACCCTTGTGCCTGCCAGGAGACCTAGGTCTTATAAAGACTTGGAAGGATGGGTCCCCCAATTCCCAGCTTCAGCCAGTCTGGAAGAGTCCTTTGCCAGTAATTCTCTCTACCCCCACTGCCGTTAAGGTTCCAGGGCAGAGTGCTTGGATCCACCATTCATGGGTGAAACCATGGAAACCGTCACAAACAGACCCCTCTGAGGCAAAGAACGCAGACAAGTATTCCTGTGAGCCACTGGACAGTCTTAGGATGGTGTTTCCCTGCCACTCCTGACCGATGAGTGCTCCACAGAAAACCCTACCTCAGACCCACCACAGTCTTAAGCCAGTACATGCTTTTGCACCATTCCTGTGTTTAAAGTGAACTAGCGCCCATGCCTGTCAGCCCTAAGATTTCCTCTTTTCTAAACCTCCCATGACACTAACACCTCCATGGCACTGCCATCTCACAGCCTTACCCCTGTCTCACCTAAACTGTCCACCTGTTTTGTTTCTTCCAGAAGTTCTCAGGTTACCAATGTTGCTGAGCCAAGGGTGCCAGCTCCAGGACCACCTCATCCATCGTGGGCACTGCATGGACAGCCCCTTCCAACAGACTAGGGAGAGTGTGGACCCAAAGCCCACTTCGTGCCCCTTTTTGCCAGCAGGAAGCAGCTAGAGATGTTGTCACCCAGTTCCCCAAAGATTTGGGTCCATACTCCTTCAGTGGGGAAATGTTAGGTAGCAGGATAGGGGTTTGAACTTCTTCATGCTTAGGGGCCCCCTACAGGAGGTTGGAAGCTAATGCAGGCTAAGGGGCATGCGCCAATTCAAGCCAGAGCCAGGTGGGCTAATTCAGCCAATGGGGGTCAACCAATACCACTGACCACTTCCCAGTGGAAAGTCCTAAGGTAAGAAGTTGGAGACCACCGCTCTCATTTTTTTTCCAGCTCAGCCTTGACCCACAGTCTCTTTCTCTCTCTCCCTCTCTGGCCTCAGGCCACATGCCTGTGTTCAGTAACTGTAGAGCCCGAAATTTCTTCTATCCTTTATAAAAATTCACTTGGATCACAAAAAGAAAAAGAAAATGATGATGGCGGCATATGTGCAAATGTGCTTGACACACTGGAGGAATGTATGGATTGTGATAAGAGATGTGAGAGCCCCCAATAAAAGTATTTTTTAAAACCCCAACTTAATAAATGTTCAAGACAGTTAAAATTTAAAAAATTTAAAAACAAAGGCTTGAAGATAAACAAACAGCCATCTAACTGAGAAGCAACAAAGCCTACATGGATAAAGCACATCAGCTTGTGTGATCATGATGTGTTGATGGAATCAGGTATCAGGCATCAAAGACCTAGAACAAAATATATCAATGTGAATGAGGTGGAGCATGGCGTGGAGACCCAAAGTCCATCTGTAGACAATTGGACTTCCTCTTACAGAAGGTCACAAGGAAGAGACGAGTCAGTCAGAGTGCAGAATAGCACCAATGAAACATATAGCTTTCCTCTAGTTCTTTAATGCTTCCTCCCACACCCACTATCATGACCCCAATTCTACCTTACAAATCCGGCTATAACAGAGCATGTACATGGGTACAGATCAGAGCTTGAAATACAGGGAATCCAGGACAGATGAACCTCTCAGGACCAATAATGAGAATGGCGGCACCAGGAGGGGAAGGGGAAGGTGGGGGAAGAAAGGAGGAACTGATCACAATGATCTACTAATAACCCCCTTGCAGGGGGGGGCGGACAACAGAAAAGTGGGTGAAGGGAGACATTGGTCAATATAAGACATGAAAAAAATTATAAATTATTAAGGGTTCATGAGAGAGGGAGGGTGGGAAAGGAGAAAATTAGCTGATACCGAGGGCTCAAGTAGAAAGCAAATGTTTTGAAAGGGATGATGGCAACATATGTACAAATGTGCTTGACACAATGGATGGATGGATGGATGGAGTGTGATAAGAGCTGTAAGAACCCACAATAAAATTATTTTAAACAAAAAAGAATTGCAAATTACCTTTTGTGTAGTCCTGTACAAGCATGCTGGCTATGTGACCTAAAAACTGGATAAACTCACCACTAATAAACTCTGGGTCCTGGAGTGTCTTCCTGCAGGGACCCCCATTCCATTTTAAAAAATCATAACAATACTATGAAGAACTATAACTAATTTGAAACCTAGAAGAAGGGACAGATTCTGGAGACACATTACAGATTCATCACAAAAGAAGAAACTGAACAGATTTTTTTTTTAAGTCAAAAAAAGACCCCCAGATGATTTTGGTGGCTGGAAAATTCTACTAAACATTCAAGAAGAGCTGATGCCAATTCGACATAAAATTTAAAGATTATGAAAAAGGGCAGAATACTCCACTCTATGATATAGAAACTAGGCAAAGGAACCAACAAAAAGAATTCTAAACTAATATTATTTATGAACACAAGTGCAAACATCTTAGGCAGTAAAAACCAACACCATATCAAAATACATAAAATCATATACAAGCGAGACACATACTCGGTATGAAGAATGATTCAGCATTAGGCAAGTAATAAACATAATGTACCACTTAAATAAATCAAAGGAAAGAACCAGATGATTGTTTATGCAGAAAAAGCAGTTGGCAAAATCCAACACTCATTTTGATAATAATGCTCAGCAAAACGGGACTAGAAAGAAATTCCTCAACATAATTTAGCATATACACATGAAACCAACATCTTACATTTCTCTCAACAGAGACTGAAATCATACCCCATGAGAATGGAAATCAGACAGGATGTCTTTTATCACCACTCTGACTCAACATTGGAAGTTCTAACCAGAGCAATAAGAAGAGAAAAGGGAATAAATAGCATCAAAATTGGCAAAGAAGTAAAACTATATTTGCAGATGATATGAACCTATACACAGAAAACACTAAAGATTCAACAGGCAAAATAATGGAACTAATAGAAGCATCCAAGGAATAGTAAAGCACCAATGAAACATACAGTTTTCCTCTAGTTCTTTAATTCTTCCTCCCCCCACTATCATGATCCGAGTTCTACCTTACATATCCAGTTAGACCAGAGCATGTACACGGTACAGATAAGAGCTTGAAACATAGGGAATTTGGGACAGATAAATCCCTCAGGACCAATAATGAGAGTAGCAACACCAGGAGGAGAAGGGGAAGGTGAGGGGAGAAAGGGGGAACCAATCACAGTGATCTACATATAACCCCCTCCCTAGAGAACGAACAACAGAAAAGTGAAGGGAGACATCAGTCAATGTAAGACATGAAAAAAAATTATAAATTATCAAGGGTTCATGAGGGAGGGGGGAGGGGGAAAATGAGAAGCTGCTGGTACCAAGGGCTCAAGTAGAAAGCAAATGTTTTGAGAATGATGATGGCAACAAATGTACAAATGTGCTTGACACCATGGATGAATGGATGCATTGTGATAGCTGCATGAGGCCCCAATAAAATGATTTTTAAAAGAGCTGAGAGTCTGTGGCCATTTCTGTTGGAAGGAGGACTTTCTTTCAGGCAACCTCAACTCTCTGACGATGGAGAATGCAAAGGGCAAGGCGTGGAAGTCCACAGCGAAGCCCACAGAAGAGTGTGTCCCTCTTAGCTGTGAATCCGTGTCAGAGCCTGAGCTACTGTGGGCTCCTAATGGACCAAGCACATCGTCACTGCACAAAACAGTGGGTCTCAAGTGACTAAGTGAAAAAGAATTTAAAAAGAAAAAGAGAATTCTCAAAATGATGGCAGCTTGAAACCTCAAAAGAAGATTCCGATTCCTCCATTACCATCAAAACTACCACCAGATCACCTGGTTCACCTGGACCTTCCTGGCCCTCCTGAAGTGGCTCCTTCCTCTGCAGAAGGGGCACCTGCCTTTGAATCTGTTCTCCTGCAGGAGGGCAATGCAGTTGACAATACGGTACTACAGGTGACAAGCTCCACGGTGAGGCTGCGCTGCCCTCCGGGTCAAGAACTGCAGGCAACGCTGGGCAGGTGGAGGTGGAAGAATCACTACAAGAGACTTGTGCTGCCAGGTGGTCTGTGGTACGTGGGAGAAGTCTCCCTGCAAACAGAAGTGGCTGGGTTCGGTTGCAGTTTCGCACTGGACAAGCCTGGGTCCCTGGGAAACCAGGGAGAGTGAGTGCTCTCTTCTTGATACCTGCCTACAGTTTTCCACCTCCGCATATGGAAGACAATCTGCTGTGTCCCCAAGGTGTCCAAAGGAACAGGGTGTTGAAGGAACGCCTCCAAAGTGAGTAGAACACCTGGGAAGAGGACACTTCCAAGATTGCAATGAATAATTGACATCATGTCCCTCTGGGCTTCCGTCCACGTCCTCCGTGTTCCTGCTCGCGGTGGCACAGACTGCGGGGGGCGGGTGTCACCTTTTGCAATCTGGACGGTGAAGTCAACCCCAGTTTTGCTTGCTGCTTCCTGAGTTGAGATACAGAAGCCACTGATGTTTAAAATTGATACAACTTTACAAATTAATAAACATCCCAGCTAATAAAAGAACAGACCGATTTCAAAGTCCACAATTCCAACATCTCCTTGCCCTTCTGAAGTATAAAAGGCTTAAGCTGAGCTTCAGTGGAGAGGTCTTCCAGTGAGCATTGTGCCGGAGTCCCGGAAGACAAGATCACTAAGTTTGCTGCTGTGCTGAATTTTCCTTGCCTGAACACTGCTTTTAGGAGCTATTTCCTTCTAGCTGTAAGTTTAATGACTTCAAGTTGTTGAATATTTAAGACAAAATTATATAACATTCTTAATATAGAAAACATTTTTCCAAAATATCTGTAATTTGGCTCTGGTATCAGTGTTCTCACCATTGTTATCACTGGTAACAGTTTTGTGGCTTTCTGCTCTTGAAGAAGTTTAAAGGTCATTTCCCAACCACAAGCACAATGTACTGAAGTTATAGTTGCTCTTGTGTACTTCATCCTTTGTATGTTGGGGACCATATACGTGAACTATTAGCTGACATTCCTAACTTGTAAGGATTAAAACAAAACAAATGTGTCTTTCTCTCTTTTAAAAAAAAGAGCTGTAAGAGTCCCCAATAAAATGATTTATTAAAATAAAAGCCCATAAAGATGAATATTGTAGGTTTTAGTGAGTTGAAATGGACTGGTATTGGCCATTTTGAATCAGACAGTCATATGATTTACTGTGCCAGGAATAACACAATGAAGAGAAATAGTGTGTGGTCTTTACATTATCTGGTGTCAATTTGAGAGGATTACGAGTGAAGGGGTGAAGTCTGTCCTGTCAATAAAGATGTAACCAATGAGGCCTCTGTGTGGGCATGGCCTTCTCCTGAGGATTCTGGGAACTCCTGTATTTCCTTCTGGGAGGCAGGAGACACTTCTCTCTCTCTCTGCTCACTCCCTGAGAAATGCTCTACTGACAAGACACATAGCACTAAGCTGATAGATCCCGTGTCCTTGGAACTGGAGGAGCCACATGGGGGCCCCTGCCAGTGCTGAGTTGCTTCTACCACCACTGGATCCACAAGACTTACCACCCACTGGCCTGTGATCTTCCTGCATTCGGTGTCATTGCGTGTGTTTCACAAGTCTGAAAAGGACTTTATAGATTGGTATCGAATATATGGGCTAATATTGGACTTATGGACTTGATCTGGACTGGGCTGGATTTTTTTCTCAATATTCAACTGTTCTTGTATATAAGCTCTTTCCTATACACATATGAGTGTCTATGAATTTGTTTCACTAGGCTACCCAGACTAACACAGTGCTGCTGCATTCATTTTCTTTTTTAACATTTTATTAAGGACTCATACAACTGTTATCACAATCCATACACACATCAATTGTGTAAAGCGCATTTGTACATCATTTCTCAAAACATTTTCTCTCCACTTAAACCCCCGACATTAGGTCCTCATTTTTCCCCTCCCTCCCCGCTCCCCCTTCCCTCATGAGCCCATGATAGTTTATAAATGGGTATTTTGTCATATCTTGCCCTGTCCGACGTCTCCCTTCACCCACTTTTCAGTTGTCTGTCCCCCAGGGAGAAGGTCACACACAGTTCCATGTAATTGGTTCCCTCTTTCCTACCCATTCTCCCTTTACCCTCCCTGTTTTGCCACTCACACCACTGGTCCTATAGGGCTCATCCATCCTGTATTTTCAGTTCCTATCTGTACCAGTGTACCTCCTCTGGTCTAGCCAGACTTGCAAGATCGAATTCGAGTCATGGTAGTGGGAGCGGGGAGAAAACAGAGGAACTAGGAACTAGAGGAAAGTTGTATTTCTCATCATTGTTACATCGCACCCTGACTGGCTCATCTCCTCCCCGAGACCTCCAGTGGCCTACTAATGGGCTTTGGATCTCCACTCCGCACTCCCCCCATCATTCACTATGGTAAGATTTTTTGTTCTGATGATGCCTTATACCTGATCCCTTCGACACCTCGTGGTTGCATAGCCTGGTGTGCTTCTTCCATGTGGGCTTTGTTGCTTCTGAGCTTGATGGCCGCTTGATTACCTTCAAGCCTTTAAGACCCCAGACGCTATACTGTTTGATAGCCGGGCACCATCAGCTTTCTTCGTCACATTTGCTTATGCACCCATTTGTCTTCAGTGATCCGTTTGACACCTTGTGATCACACAGGTTGATATGTTGTTCCATGTGGGCTTTGTTGCTTCTGAGCTAGATGGCCGCTTGTTTACCTTCAAGCTTTTAAGACCCCAGACGCTATATCTTTTGATAGCCGGGCACCATCAGCTTTCTTCACCACATTTGCTTATTCACCCGCTTTGTCTTCAGCGGTTGTGTCGGGAAGGTGAGCATCATAGATGCATTCATTTTCAAAGAGGAGATTTCAAAATCAATTTTGAAGTACAATGCTGTCTGTGAGAGGATTGTATCTATCTGCCTTCAAGGAAATCCAATCAATACAATTATTATTCAAATTTATGCACCACCAACAAAAGCTAGTGATGTAGAATTCTACCAACTTCTTCAGCCTGAAATTGATCAAATGTATAATCAAGATGCATGGATAATTACAGACAATTGGAAAGCAAAGGTTGGAAACAAAGAGGAAGGAAGAGTAATTGGAAAATAAAGTCTTGGTAATAGAAAAGAAACTGGAGATTGCATGATATAATTTTGCAAGGCCAAAGGTTTATTAATAGCAAATATCTTTTTTTCAATAATACAAAAGGCAACTATACACATGAACTTCTCAAGATGAAATACACAAAAACTAAATTAACTACATCTATGGGAAAAGAAATGGAGAAGCTCACTATGAGCAGCTAAAAACAGGTCAGGCGCTGATTGTGGAACAGACCATCAATTGCTCATATGTAAGTTCAAGAAAATTAAAACAAGTCCATGAGAGTCAAAATACCACCTTCAATCTATCATATTTGAATTTCATGAACAGTTTTGATACATTGAACGCTGATGATGGAAAACCTGATGAGCTGTGTAATGACATCAAGAATATCACTTATGAAGAAAGCAAAAGTCATTAAAAAGATAGGAAAGGAAAAAAAATCATAGTCAAAGTTAAAAGAGACTCTGAAATTTACTCTTAATCGTACACTAGCTAAAGTAAATGGAAGAAATGATGAAGTCAACGAACTGAATAGAAAATTTCAAAGGGCAGCTCAAGAAGACAAAGTCAATATTATAATAAAATGTGCACAGCCCTAGAATTAGAAAACCAAAAAGGAAGAACATGCTCAGTGTACCCTAAACTGAGAGAATTGAAGAAAAAAATTCAAGCCTTGAGTTGCAATATTGAAAGTTTCTCTGGGCAAAATTTTGAATGATACAGGAAGTGCCAAATGAAGATGAAAAGAAGAGTCATTATACCAAAAAGAACTAGTTGACATCCCACCATTTCAGGAGGTAGCATATGAGGAAGAACAAATGATGCTGAAGCAAGAAGATGCACTGAAGGAAGGAAGTTTCGAGAAATAAGAAAGAAGTATCAAGCTGCACTGAAAGCATTAATGAAAAACAAAGCTCCAGGAATTGATGGCATGCCCATTGAATGTTTCAACAAGCTGATGAAGCACCGGAAGCACTTACTCATCTATGCCAAGAAATTTGGAAGACAGTTACTTGGCTAACTGTACCCATATTTGTACCCATTCTAAAGAAAGGTGACCCCAGTAGGTATAGAAGAAACGCCACTTAGCTTACACTTTATGGGTTGAGGTACAGACTATCAGGCAGGGGACAGACCAAACCCAAGGATATACATGTCATTCCAACACAAAGATGGGGAAAAGGGGAGGGGGGAAGATGGCACTGAGGGAGCAGGACACTAACCCAGGAAAAGGGTATTGCTTATGTCCCCATAGATATGAGAGTGTAAGGGCAGACCCCACCACAGCACGCCAAACCTTGAGTGCAACATAACCAGATGGAGCAATTATTGAACAGAGAGGCCTACAGGGCTGTCTCCAATCAGAGCCAAACTGACCCCTTCCCTAAAATTATGTGCTACAGAGGACTACACTAAACATACAGGTTGGGGAGAGTGGATGACCTGCCATGCCCATACGGAAGCAAATCAGGAAGGAAAAAGTGAGAGTGAGGGTCTAGACCCCATATTGGCACACGGAGCCTTAAGGATGACATCCCAGCAGCTAAGGCACAGAGGACTGTAGGGCTGGCAACAGCTGGAGACATGATGCCTTTGTACTGGAGCATACTGCAACAGAGGGCAATACTGGGGATACATGGCAGGGAGTGAGTCTGGTCTGAACCCCTCCCACCCCCACAGTGGGGTGAACCAAGAAGGGAACATAACAGATCAATAATGGGAGCAGAGCAAACACACAAAGCCCCAGAGTAACCCCCAAAATAGACTTCAGGCTAGGAGGGGCAATTCCCAGGACCTCCCAGGACTGGTGGGGAGATAGAAAGGTCAATGGACAGACCTGAAATTATGTCTGCTTTTTCTTTTTTTCTCGCTCTTTTATTCAATATTTTGTTTTGTCTCCGTCGTTGATGTTTTGCCTACCTATACAAGATAAGCATGGGAAGCAAGCCTGAGGAGAAAGCAATGGGACAGAGGGTTCAGCAGGGACTTGTGGGGAGGAGGAGGCAGGGGAAAGGAGCAGTGAATAAACAACACCATAGACAGGGGAACAACTAGGGAATTAAAATCAACAATGAGGAGGACGTAGAGATCCTGGGAGTGTTGTAGCAACAGCAACCTAGGTGAGAGGAATTACTAAGAGGAAGAAGATGGGCAAGTGTGATGGTGGGGCAGAAGAAAGGTAAAAGGAAACAGGAAAGATCTAGGAAGCAAAGCTATGTATGGAGGTATTAACATAGGTGTGTGCATATGTAAATATATCAATTCATAAAAATAGAGATATTGGCCTATGTAAATATATTTATATGGCAATACATTGAGGAAGTGGACGGAATTTGGGCCTCTGCTCAAGCCCTCCCTCAACGCAAGAATATTTTGTTCTAACAACCTGACATTCTGTGATGCTCACCTTCCCAACATGATCGCTGAAGACAAAATGGGTATAAGCAAAAGTGGTGAAGAAAGCTCATCAGCAAAGCTATCAAAAGATACAGCACCGGTGACTTCCGGGAAGATGGCGACGGAGTGACACATACCAGAGGGACTCCGCAGAATCCAGCCCAGGAGAGCTGCTTAGAGGGAACTTTAACACAACTAGAACACAGGAGGAGCATCATAAAGATAAGTAGGCACAGACCCA
>NW_022104553.1:35133215-35175671 GCF_000313985.2 Echinops telfairi
TTGAGAAACGATGTACAAATGCGCTTTACACAATTGATGTGTGTATGGATTGGGATAACAGTTGTATGAGCCCCAAATAAAATGATTTTTTTAAAAGAAAAAAAAAAAAAGATACAGCACCTGAGGTCTTAAAGGTGTGAAGTTAAACATGCAGTCATCTAGCAGCAAGCAAAAACAGCAAGCCCACATGGAAGAAGCACAGCAGCCTGTGTGATCACGAGGTGTTGATGGAATCGGGTAACAGGCATCAGAAGACACAAAACAAAACAAAGATATTGTTGAGAACAAGGGGGATCGAAATAGAAACCCAAAACCCATCTGCAGACAATAAGACATCCCCTCACAGAAGTGTCACAGGAAGGGATGAATCAACCAGGGTGCAGTTAGTACCAATGAAACACCCAATATTCCTTGAGGCTTCCTCACCCCCAACTCTCATGACCCCAGACCTGCCTTTTTGTTCTGACTAGACCTGAGCATGTACATTGGTACAGGTAAGAGCTCACAGCACACAGAATCCAGGTCAGATAAACCCCTCAGGACTAGAAATGGGAATAGTGATACCAAGAGGGTAAGGGGGAAAGTGGGGGGAGGAAGGGAAAACCAATCATAATGATCAATGTATTAATACACACTCTCCCCCTTATGCCCCAGGGGGATGATTTATAATGTTCTCTTCCATAAGATGACAATGAAGTATCTAAAATGAACCACAGACATATATAAACCTCACACTTAATTCTAGTCCCCACATAAGAACAATTAATTCTTAAGACATAGCCCTGTTCATAGCTTGGCCTCATTAAGAGATCATTGAAGATATTGAGTGTTACAGCAAAGTATCTTAAAGAAACCAGATGGTACTTGGCTATCAAAGAATAGTGTTAAGTCTTAAAGGCTTGTATTCAAACAAACAGCCACCTAAATGAGGCATCAACTAAGTCCACATGGAAGAAGCACACCAGCCTGTGATCCAAGGGCTGTAAAGAATAAAACCCAATGCAGAAATTTTCAAACAATATCTTTAATATCACATAATGTAAAATGTTTAAAGTGGTTGCAGCAGTCCATTGACAGAGAGCTATCAGAAATTCAAGCCAGATTCAGAGGAAGATTGTCGCACAAGGGCCATCACCCCATAGGTCAGAGAAGAACTGCTCCCTAGAGTTTCTGAGTCTATAAATAGAAAGTCTCACTTTTCTCCCACAAAACAGCTGGTAGATTCAAACTGCTGACAACCACTACACCATAAGGGCTCCTCCCTAGAGTATTATCTGACTGTAAACATAATTTAGAAGTGAGGAAATGGGCTGAGACATTAGGATTACACAGAGTTGTCTTTTTAAAATTTGAGTTAGTTAATTGTGCCAGCCTGGCCGATAATCACATGTGGTGCTGACTGAAAGGCGGAGGGATAAATGGGTGGTGAAGCCTCGCCTTTCTAGTTCTCGGGTCTCTTGTTTTGTGATGGTTGCATCAGGGTGCAGCTGCCTTAGCAGTTCCCTGCTTCAGCTTGCAAGATTGACTTCCTACAAGACATCCCCAAGGAGAAGCCGCATGGATCTATCCCGATGCAGCCCTGGGTGCTGGAGCAGCCGTGTGGAGACCCGTGCCAGTGCTGAGATGCTTACACGTTCACTGACTCAGCTTTCCTCCTGCAGTCGGCATTATTGCCTCTGTTTTGTGAGGTGGAGGACTTTGTGGACTGGTGTTGGATTAATGGGTTAATGTTGGACTTGTGGGCTTGGGCAGCATTGGGTTGGGATGTTTTTGTGATGCACCTTTTCTTTACATAAAACTCTCTCTTATACGTGAGTCGCCGTGGATTTGTTTCTCCAAAGTACCCAGACTAATACAAAATTATTTTATTTTTTTAAATCATTTTATTAGGGGCTCATACAACTCATCACAATCCATACCTACATCAATTGTGTAAAGCACATTTGTACATTCATTGCCCTCATCATTCTCAAAACATTTGCTCTCTAAACAGAAAACTTTTTTGGAAAGTGAATTTTTTAAATCGTTTTATTAGGGGCTCATACAACTCTTATCACAATCCATACATACATCAATTGTGTAAAGCACATTTGTACATTCATTGCCCTCATCATTCTCAAAACATTGCCTCTCCACCTAAGCCCCTGACATCAGCTCCTCATTTTTCCCCTCCCTCCCCGCAGAGTTGTCTTATAATTTTGCTCACACACCTCTTTCCCCACACGCGCTGTCACAGGAAAACGCAGTTTATCATTGGCTTAACCTTACCGCAGGTGCAAAGGAATATTTTAAATTCAAAACCATGCAAACCAAGGGCCTTGTCTTACAAAGCACACGACACTTAAGTTCTGATTAATTGCAGACATCACCCACAGAGCCTTAGAACCACTTCGTTCTCCAGACCAACAAACGCGTAAATCCAAATGGATCACACGTTGATCCACTCGGTGCCTCTCTCCGTTTAAAGCGCAGCCCGACACACTCTCCCTTCCCCCACTTCTACCTCGTCCTGCTCGCGCTCTGGACGGAACTACATTTCCCGAAATGCACCGCGGCGGGGCGGGCCGCGGGCGGCGTCCGGCGTTTCCAGGAGCCGCTGAGGAGGACTGGAGCACGCCGCGATTGGTCGGCTCGGACCACAAAGAAGTGGCGTCCACGCCCCGGCCGGGAGCGAGCTGCGCGGTGTGTCTGACGGCGGCGCTCCGGTCGGTTCTCGGTCCCGGTCGCCGGGCCTAGATTCGGACGGGCCGCTCGGCTGCCCGCTGTCGACTGCGGATGCCGGAGGCCCCCGCGGCCGGCCATTGCGCTCCCTGCCGTCGTTAGCGCTTGGTTCCCTCGGCGACCGCCAGGTGAGCGGGCGAGTGTTCCGCCTCCGGGGAGGGGCGCCCCGGAAGAAGCCCCTGAGCCGGTGCCGGGACGACTGGGGTGGCGGCGGGCGCCGGGGGTCGGTGCTGCAGGGCCCGGGACCGCGCCCACCGGGGCTGCCCCGTGCGGTCGCTGCTCCGGAGCCGCTGCGCTGCAGGCTGGCGTTCTTACGGACGAGGGTTCTGCCCGTGCTGCTGGGCAGCCTCGCAGAATGACGTCCGCCCGAATCACAACTGGTTCTCGTGGGGTGGGACCCACGACGAAAAACCTTAGCCATTGCAGTGCACGAGACAGAAACAGAGACCCGAGGGACCTTCAAAAGGATAGAGGAACATCCCATTATTTCGTAATTCCATTTTTCCACAGACTTTTTTTTTATCATTGTATTGGGGGCTCGTACCATTCTTATCACAGTCCATACACACATCGATTGTGTCAGGCACCTTTGTACATTGGGTACCATCATCATTCTCAATCCACAGAAATCCATAGGGGCAGTTCTACCGAGGGTCGCTGTGAGTCGGGATCGAAGCGATGTTAGTGAGTTTCCGTAGAGTAGTGGCCTTAAAATTTTGTTGGGGGGACGTGCCCAAAAGATTGCATCTTACTGCCTTAGAGTTAGTTGCGACTCATAGTAACTCAATGGAGCAGTTTAGAACTGACCCTGTGGATTTCCGAGACTGTAACGCTGCCTGAGTTAGGAAGCCTCGACTTTCTGCGCAGGCTCTAGTGTCAAAAGGTTGACTGATAGTCAGATCTATTCTTTCATGAAGGGTCGCAGGTAGTGATAAAAATTAGAAATAAACGCAAGTCTTCTACCTTCCCCACGGCACCCAACAACAACATCACATGTGTTGAGTAGAACTGCACAGGCGTGGGAGGCTAGTGGTACACAGAAATCCCAGAAGCAGTTCTACCCTGCTTGGTGTGGCGGCTGAGTCAGGATCTATTCCAGGGAGGTGAGGGTTTATTTTATTTTATTTTAAAAAACATGTTCAGATGCAATGCCCAGGCCTATATTTCTGCGTGACTCAGGGTGGGTTCTAACCACCAATCCTTTGGCTGGTAGTTGAGAACTTAAATTCACCCCTAAGCTATTTGGTTATTCCTAAAATACAGTTCATAAGGAAAGACAGGAAACATTTTATTTTTTTCCCTTGATGTGTTTACATACTAACTTTCAGAGAAAGGAGTTGGTACCCTACCACCTGCTCAGGGGTCCCAAAGTGAGTTTGAGTACTAACTTGTGCATTTTTATATATTTGATATGCTTCAAGCTACTTACCTTATTCTTTTATCTCAAAGTGCCCTTTGACCTATAGAAGACCTTTCCATTCAGCTTCTGTGTCTTTTCGATTTGTGTTATACTTTCTAGCTTATTTTCTCTCACACACAAGTTGTGTCTAGTTCATCCATTTCATGCTCTAGAACTGAAATAAGCACTTCTTTACCAAACTTTCCTTTGAAAAGAACAGGACTGCTTCCTTGTGTGAGGAATCGTATAACGAACAAAGGGAGGATTAAGACTGTCATTGCCACCAGGACTGTCACTTCTTCTAGGTGCTACCAGCCCAGGTCTCCCTTCCCATCTCTAAGAAGCAAAGACGGGCGGAGTGAACCAGAAAGCTTGCCTTAGGTTGATCAAGCCCGGAGCCAGCTCCAGTCATCAAGGCAAGCTTCCATAAAAGGGGGACTGGGGAGTTATATCTTTATTTACAGGAAGGAAATTGAAGGGGCTATGAATATATAACAGATTTCTCGAGAGCAGTCAGTCGTGAGTATGCATGAGGGCAGCAAGGTTATGGCTTATCAGACCACTTGCTTTCAAATATCTCTAGAATGATGGCATACTTAGGCCATTTCAGTGGACAATGCGAGTAAATACTTGTTCCTAAAGTATAATGCACAAATCATTTCCAGGATTTAACGCATTTCTCTTGTATGCTAACAATCTTGGTTGAAAACAGTATAATTTGTTTGCATTACTATGCAGTGGTTTACTGCATTACTATACAAAAGAATAGCACCAGCGTTCCCTCCCTTAGGAAAGAGTACATTTAGATGTCCTGTGGTTATTTGTCTCCTCACCCTGCTGTGTTCACGGTTCATGAGTTCCATTGTACTGTTTAACCAAGAGTAAATGTTTTCATAAGGTTGATTTTTAAAATTTTCTTTTCATATGATATTATACTTATAAAAAGTTGATAATGTAGTAGAAAAATCTCCCATGTGCCTTTATTTATTTATTTTTTAAGCAGTTTTATCAGCACTTCATCCACATCATACATTTTAATAATTCAGTCATTTAAAGAAGAGTTGTACAATTGTCACCATATTCAATTCTGGATCATTTTCATATTCATCAACTGTTAACATCAACTGTTTGATTTTTTGTTTGTTCTCTCTAAACGTATACCTTTTTTCTGAATCTGAGAAACTTTCAGAAATTATTTTCCTTTAGCCATAAATACTTTAATGTGTGATTTGTAAGTACAAGGACTATAATTATCATTAATATATTAAAGTCAGCAGATGTACCATAGTTATATTTTGCTAATCCAGTTTATAAAATAATTTCACCAATTTTTCCTATAGTCTTCTTTGTCCCTGATCCATAATCCAATCCAGGATTAAACATTCCATTTAATCATATCTCTTTAGTTTTCAGTCATCTGAAACAGTTTTCATTCATCTGAAACCGTTTCTCCCCTGTTCCTTGATCTTCCATGATCTTGATGTTTTTGTGGAGGTGAGGCCACTTATGTTGTACGTTGCCCCTCCATTTGGCACTTGTTGTTTCCCTATGACTGGCAGGAATCCTGTTGCTGTTCACTCCTTCATACCTTCAGCTGGCTGCATTTTATCCTGTGTTCAGAGCTTTTACTTGATTCTGCAGAGGTATGAGTCTAGTAAATCTGAATGACAGCAGGAATTGAAAGTTTTCTCAATTTAGTTTTCATTGTATTTTCTTCTGTTTAAATTATGTTCAGTATCTTCTCAGATATTAAATCACCATTGACTTTTCTTTTTCATTGAATGGTGTTTTGTTTTGTTTTTTTCACTTTTAATTGTGAATGTGGTGAGGGTTTATATTTCATATTGTTTTTGCATTCACCAATTTAAACAACCTATCCAACCTCCCAATAACTGGCCCCCTTATTAAATCTTTGCTCCTCCCTCTTGCAGAATATAATCTTCCCCTTCACCGTAGCTCACACCTGTCTACCCAGAGCCTATTGCTTACCCTTCCTTCTTGTCCTCTCACATCATCCAAGGTCTATTTTTTTGTATGAAAAAACCTTTATCTTGGTTTTTTCTTTTGTAACAGTGATCACTTATAATATTTGTTCTTTTGTGACTGACTAACTCACTCAACGTGATGTCCATTCATGTCATGAGGTTGTCTCCTAATATGCAGGAGTTTGGAATGTTGCAGCTAATTTACTCCCTTCAACTCAGGAAGAAAGATATTTATTTGGAAGCATAGCGTTCTGTCCTGCGAAAGTATGCCAAGTCCTGCTGCCTGCTATTGGGTTTGTCTTCCTTAGGGACACCCCAGCAAATGTTATGACAGCGATAAGCCACACACACACACACACACACACACACCAAAGCAAACGTTTCATTGAAGCATGGAGTAGATACACTTCAAACAGTGAAGCAGGCCCCCTCGCTCCTGAGAAGGACACCAAGTAGGGTAGCATTTCTTAGTTTTAAAGGCACAGGGGGGTGGAGATTGCAGCTCCAGGTGGTCAAGCAGCTTTCTAATTAGTTCACTCAGTTAATCCTTGGGTCTCTTGCATATTTTCTTTCAAGTTTATTCAAGTTAAGGCTCCTTATCAGTGTGCAGCCAGCCTGGTCTCAAGGTTAGTACCAGGACTGATGTCAAGGCCTCTGTTCTGACCTGATCCTTCTTCCCTAATGCGAGTAAGACGGAATTCTTTCGAGAAAGGGATGATGACCAATCTGGCGACTTCCAGCTCAAAGTGGGCATGTGTCCCTAGAAGTCTGCCCTCTTCTGACCTGATTTTTTAGCTCTCTGCCTGTGAAGAGAAGAGCAATCATCGAACAGTGGACCCTTCTTCTTCCTGGAAGGTTGCAGCAGCCTGGTCAATAGTTTGAGAGGAGATCGGTTGATATTCACTCATAATTATCTTTATGTGGAGCTGCTGAAGCCTGGAAGACACAAACTTTATAAAGGTGTTAATAGACACAGGAGAAAAGTTAGTAGTAGTAATTTCAGAAGCACCCACCCCAGAAGGGGTAAGAACAAGCTCAGGAAATGAAACAAATGTACAGATTCAGACAGCCTGCCTGTCTACTGAGCCGAAGAGCAGAGACACCAGCACTTTACTCAGAGAAGAGAAGGGGGTGAAAATGACAGGACCTAAAGTCATCATTGATACAAGTCAGTGGTTCTCAACCTTCCTAATGCCACGACCCTTCCTCAGGTTGTGGTGACCCCTAACTGTAGTATTAAATTAAAATGGCGATGGGGGGTGAGGGGCCAGCCCCCACCCGCTGCTACTACTTATGGGTTCAGTAATGCACAATTGTAAGGTTGAGATATATAAGTATTATATTAAAGTCATCGAGAGCATGAGAGATATTACAGTAATACAGTCAGACACATTACATGGTAGCATTGCTCACCTCAGCCCAGCTTGGTGGTCCACGTGGAGAGAGGGGGAAGGGAAAGAGGGCAAGGGAACAACGGAGAGAGGGGAGGGGGAAGAGAGGGGAGTGAGCAACAAGGAGAAAGGTCAGAGAGCTCTATATTGCTGACCCACGCCTATATACCTTTTGGGGGCATGCCAGCCCACTAATTATAGGTAGAGACATACTTCACAGGGAGGGGTTACACTATAGGTTACACAGTAATGAGGGGGTGGTCTCTGGGTCTCTATAGGAACCATTATCAGTAGGATGCAAACTCCGCCCCACAGGAGCCTGTCCATTGTCCCCACAGGCAGGGAGCAGGCCCACTCCTGTGGTGGGATGAGACAGCAGTCTGGCAACTGATTGCCCTCAGGGGAGGGAATGCCTGCGCATCTGACCTCCCCCCACACCTAACCATAGAATTCTTTTCATTGCTAGTTCATCACTGTTATTTTGCTACTGTTATGAATCCGGCAACCCCTGTGAAAGTGTAGTTCCATCCCCAAAGGGGTCGCGACCCATAAGTTGAGAACCGCTGGATAAGGGCTGGGTTGAGTTGTTTCTGAAGTACTTGAAAATCTCAGTGTTTATTCTCTCTGCTGATCACTCTGTTCAGAATGTAGATGTTACCTTTAGGGTAGAGAACAACTTCAAGGCTGTTTTGAATCAACTAAAACTATATGGTTAATTGACTTTTCTCCACTCCCCTGGTAAATTTTAAGAAAAGAGAAGTTACAGCAGTTAGTAAGGATTCATTCTTTCATATTTTCATATTTTTATATTTCCTTCCTTCTTATTTTTTTGCTTTAATGAACACAATCACCTCTCCCTTCTTGTTAACTTTCCACCAGCCTTTTATGACTTACTGTATACTTTCAAATTTCTTTGATCACCTTTCATAGGCGTTCTGCTTTAAGACAGCACTGTTTTCTTTATATATTTATATATCTATATATACATACATATAATCACTGATAAAGAATATACAAAATTCCCACATGTTCCTTTTGTCCAGGTTCGCACAATAAACATATCAAAATGAAAGAAAAAAAAAGAATATATAAAATTATTAGTCATTCTGTATTTTTTCTAGCTTTTCAATCCATGTTAAACGAAGGTTTTCTTCACTTGAGTTTATCACTTTAGATATTATATTTTACTAATTAAATGTGATACACACATTTTAAATTAAATATTTTGAAAAGGCATCAAGTCAAAAGGAAAACCCTAATCAAGCCTGTAGTCCAGTGAATAGGTCCAACAGAAAAGAGTTAGCAATTAAAACTATTAAAAACAAATAGAAAACTCACTGCTCTCCAGCCCCTTGTGATGCACACCGACTCTGTAGGACAGGGTAGAACTTCCCCTGTGAGTTTCTGATACTGTAATTGTTGATGGGAGTAGAAAGCGTCATCTTTGTCCTCAGAGTTGGCTGGTGGTTTTGAACTGCAGACCTTGGCAGTTAGCAGCCCGATATATAACCACAATGCCACCAAGATTCTATATCTTATTTTAAAATGATACAAGATATATCTATTATAGCAATCAAATAAAACAGTAAGCTCAGCATTTATGATGCTTGAACAATCTTTTGGACGTCTTAGCGACTCCATGGGTGAAATAGTTTCAGATGGCTCTCTAAGCCAATTTATTAAGACACTATCCCTGTCTTACAGCACTATAAAAAGTAATGAAAAAGTAATTTTATGAATACTGGGGTGAGGAACAAAACAAACATGTCATGTAGTTACGAGAAATGCCAAAGGATTGACATTTTAGGATACCATGTGGTTTGGTAAATCTAATCTACTCTTACCTGGAAGACAGATCAGTTAAAAATTAGAGCTTTGAAACTAGTGATTTTTTTTAATCCTTTTTCTTTCATTCTTTTTTTTTCTTTTTCTGTTTTTAAAGCCTTTGCTTAGTAGTAGGACACCTAATTCTTTAATACTATTAATTAAAGTTTCAATCTGATGGGTAAGGTTTTGCTTACATGTAATGATGATGAGTTCTTCAGCCATTGTTCTTGTATACTTCTTTTTTTTGCATACTTTTTATAATAACTATTTTTTTATTATTAGTTTTTCTTTCCTTTTTTAAAAGTTTTATTGGCACTTTATCCACATATCACACAATTCAATAATATAAAGAGTTGTACAATTATTATCACAATTAATATTTGAACATTTTCTCTCCCCCCCACCTCTGCCACGTTAAATAAATCACTTTTAAAATAAATTGTGTTACTAGAGCTCCCTCCCCTCTCCCACATACATTGTTTTCTCCTCCAACCAACCTGCTCCCCAGCCTCCCTATTTTCACTTATAATAACTCTTTAGGAGGGAGCCGGGAGGGAGAGGGAAAATGAGGACCTAGTGTCGGGGATTTAAGTGGAGAGAAAATGTTGTGAGAAACGATGTACAAATGCGCTTTACACAATTGATGTGTGTATGGATTGGGATAACAGTTGTATGAGCCCCTAATAAAATGTTAAAAAAAAATAAAATAAAATAAAGAACTATGGAAGAAAAGAAAAAAAATAAACTAAAAAAAAAAAATAATAATAACTCTTTAAAGTTAGGAAAAATAAACACACAATTTAGCATATATATAATATATATATAATATTGAGATCCCAACTATAGCATTTATTTACTCAGCTTTAATATTAGCAAATCACTTAAAATATTTTTAAATTATTTATGTACCACTGAAATACAGTCCAATTATTAATTTTAAATGTTTTAAAAACCAAGTTCCCTTTCTTAGGTTCTTTCAAATGTGTACATTTTTACTTCAAATAACCCTGGTTATTAAGTGAATTTTAACTCATAGCCAGTGATTTCATAGGATAGAGAAGAACTGCTCCCCAGAGTAACTAAGGTTGTAAAATTCAAACAAACAGAGTAGTGTCGTTTTTTCTTTTCCAGCTAATTTACACATAACAAGCTAAGTACTCAATGAATGTAAACATTTTAACACTTTGAACTAAACATCAGCAAAGGGTTAAGTTGTTCCAGAGGAATTTTTCTATCTCTTCTCTGGCTTGCAAACACCAAGCACAGGGTAGAAGCAGCTGCTTTTGAAGGGTGGGGAAGACAGATAGATGCCTCCTTACGGTCTCACTTTATGCACATGAATGTCTGAACTGGCTCGGGCAGAGCAAAGGGGCAGGGGAAGAACTGGGTTTTAAAGTTGATAGACCTACAAAAAAACCTGTCAACATGAACTATGTCTTTATTTTTTCATAACATTACTCTTACAGTGGAATTAATAATGGCCAATTTTTCTGGAAGGGAGTAGATAACAGTACTTAATTAGGTGTCCATCCTTGATTGGTTCCAACTGCTGCGATGATCATAGGGTCACGTTTGACAACTAAAAACTAATGTGAGAATAAACTTTTTTTTTAATTGTTTTATTAGGGGTCATACAACTCTTATCACAATCCGTACATCCATCTATTGTGTCAAGCACATTTGTACATTGATTGCCCTCATCATTCCCAAGACATTTGCTCTCCACTTAAGCCCCTGGCATCAGGTCCTCATTTTTTCCCCTCCCTCCCCGCTCTCTCCTCCCTCATAAACCCTTGATAATTTATAAATTATTATTTTGTCATATCTTGCCCTGTCCAACATCTCCCTTCACCCACTTTTCTGTTGTCCATCCCCCAGGGAGGAGGTCAGATGTAGATCCTTGTAATCGGTTCCCCCTTTCCAACCCACCCTTCCTCTGCCCTCCCAGTATCGCCACTCACACCACTGGTCCTGAAGGGATCATCCTTCCTGGATTCCCGGTGTTTCCAGTTCCTATCTGTACTGTGAGAATAAACTTATGTGAGCAAAAAAACCTCTTGGTTGGAGACCCCTTTATGCCAACAACATGGAGGTAGGAGGAAGTTAAGAGGCCACCAAAAGATTTCAATGCCAAATTTGTAACAAGCTCCAACAATGTCTAGCAAAAAGCAGATGGACCTACTGGCAACACCTCACATGCTCCTGGAATTTGATGCCAACAGTGTTGCCAGAAGGAGCGGGGGAGCTTGGACCCCATCTATTAACAGGATCCATCACCACCAAGATTCACTTGGCATTCGTGAGATTGGCATCTAGGGTCCCACACCGGAAACAAGTGGTAAGAGGCTGCTCTCCTGCCCCAAGGTTCAGGGGGAACCTCCTCTGCGACTCACACTGGATACAGCTTGGCTTCCCACAGCTATAACAGATTACCCAGGTTGGGGTCACGTGGGCAGGGCCGTGCCATGACACTGGAGAACTGGGGATGACATTGGCCACAAAAAAACAGCACCCCGATAATTGGGTGGGGGCTGGTGTGTGTGCTTTGTCTTCTCTAAATCTCGGTGTGGTGCATTAAAATTGCTGCAGTAAAGAACGCATTGGGGTCCTTTGGATTCCCATAGGTTTACATTGGAGCTTCCTGCGGATATCTGCAGTAGACGGATTAATAAAATAGGTATTTAAGACAACATTCACACCAGCTGATTCTGGGTCTAAATTGGTAAATCTTTGAATTGCCTCTGCCAAGTAGTTTCTGAATACTGCCAAGGCCTCGTGCTTGCCCTGGACCAATTTTGAATAATTTGCAGGTTTGATTTGAATGCCCTTCATTTCTTCTCTCAGACAGGCTTGTATATAATTTTGAGCAGCCTTCTTTTCTGCTGGAATTTCACCTGAGTTTCTATACTGCTAAACAGCACACAAAAAGAGGAGGAGCCAGGTATCCACAGCCACCATCGCCCAGGCGTCCTTTTTTGGCTTTGTTTCCTCCTGCTGGCAAACTTGAGCAGCTGCCTTGACCTCAGCTCTTCAGGGACGTCTCCAAGGCTGAACTTCTCACAGCTGCTGCTTAGAAATGACTGGTGATAAGGCCTTCTCAGTGGTCAGCTCTGGCACTGTGCCTCCAAAGGGAGGGGTGGCCTGGGGGAAGATATTTCTCAGGGGATATGACTTGAATCAATTTAGCTGTTACTGCTAGGGAAGACACTTGGTGCAAGGCACCCCCCTTCAGTAGTTTCCTATCTCTATGGCTAGTATTGCACCGCTTCCCCAGGTGAAGCCCCCATGACCCCAGATAGCAATTGCTGGATACAGTTCAGCTAACCTCTCACCCTTCCTTTTCCACAGTTTATTCCTTCTAATTAGCAAAAAGCCCAGAGTTGGATGCAAACATCTTTTGGATTCCTTGTAATAATATCCAACCAGAAAAGGTTAAATAGGCATCAGATAACCTCCCAAAGGCTTAGCAAGCCTCTAATTGGGATTCCTTTTCTCCAGGATTTCCATAATTATGTCCTATTGTACATTGTGTGAAAGGCTATAGGGTCATACACTAAGCCTTAGAGAAGCAGGCTAATTAGAGCCAAATTTGTAGTGCCAAGCCTCTCAGTGTGGACTTTCTTTAGGGCTGCAACAGGAAAAATCAAAACAAAACACAAAAACCTGCCATTGAGTCAATGCTGACTCAGTGACCCTATAGGACAGAGTATAACAGCCCTGTGAGTTTCCGAGACTGTAACTTTACAGGAGGAGAAAGCCTTGTGGAGTAGCAGGTGATTTCAAACTGCCAGCCTTTCATATCCCAACCCACCTTAAAACCACTGGATCACCAAGGCAGCAACAGTAGAAACAAATTCCCTCCCACCTAGGAAGTTCAACCTCTGGCAACACCCCAAATGAACTTAAAAATGGCAAAGGCTTCTACAGTCCTCTAGTATTATAACTCTCCAGGCACCTGAGAATGCGTTGCCGAATTCACAAAGCCAGGGACGGGCCCCCTCCTGTCATCTCAGCAATCATGCAACAGAGCCCACAGGGCAGCACGTGGACAAAAGTTGACAAACAGTGGAAAATCTTTGACTAGAGTAGCTTCAACTTGAGTAGAAACATGAAAAGGCAAACGTCTCTCATCTCTTAGGGGGTTCATGTAGTGGGTCAGAGAGTGCTACTTATATGGTATGAAGTCTTTTCATGACTGTAACTCACAGATCTGGCTTCACCTGTACTATGTGTCTCAGAATCCACTCTCTCCTGACGGAGAGTGGTGAAGTGCAGGTCTACAATAACCCACTGATTCCACCCTTGGACATGCCTTAACTGTATTCAGACCCCAGGCATGTGGACTCATGATCTAATTTCAGGTTCTTTTCTTTGGATTGGGGAAGGACTCACCTTTTCTCAGCCTCATAAACAATACAGAAAATGCTGCCTTTTCTTTGGACTGGAGATTGACTTGCCCCATTTCAGCATCATAAATAAATCTAACTCTAAATTTAGAGACTGAGAGAAAGAGAAGAACACAGATCAAAATAAAATATAAAGACATGACAGGATGTGTAATCTCCCAATGGCTTACTTAGCTCTGGAACCAGACAAACCTGAAGAGGGAGTGTTCTCTCTCCCCTCTAAATGTGACCTTCTGTACTGCTGACGTTCAAGGCCTGCTGCCTGCTGCCTGCCCTGGCTCGTCTTCCTTGGAGGGTACTTGCACGTCTCTCCTAAGCACATTTTATGGAGACAGATAAGCCACACTCACACGCACACGCACAGAGAGCAAAAGAGCTAAGCAAAAGTTTTATTTAAGCACAGAGTAAATACACTTCAAAGAGCGAAGCTGGTCCCCTAATGATAAAAGACGGACTCCTATAAGCACAGATAAGATACCCTAATAAAGTGATTTAAAAAATAATAATAAAAATAAAACCCAAACCAAAAAAAAGAATAAAATGCTGATTTCTGTTTAGTATTGTAATGTCACAAACATGAAAAGATTGCGACTTTTAAAAAAAGCAGCTTACAAGCCCCCAGTAAAATGATTAAAAACAAAACAAAACACAGAACAAAAACGAAACCCACTGCCAGCCAGTTGATTCTGACTCCTAATGATCCTCTAAGACAAGGTAGAACTGCCCCTGTGCCCCTGTGGGTTTCGGAGGCTGTAAATCTGCTGGAGCAGACAGCCTCATCTTTCTCCCATGGAGCGTCTGGTGAGTTCAAACTGCCACCCTTGTGGGCCCAGCACCACCAGAGCACCCTTGCTTAAACTTACTAGATCTCAAACTCCTTCACCGTGACACATGGATAATCTGGATTGTGACCCTTTAATAAGCGTTGTATTTTTTCCCCTTCCAAATAAATTAACATGAAAAAAAAGATATGTTTTGAAAGTGAAGCAAGTCCTCTTCACACTTTGAGGAGGACAGATTTATTTACAAATAGATAACGCTCCAGGAAGCAGGTTCCCCTAGCAAGCTGAAAAGGGCACTCTAGCGAAGGGGCTGTTTCTTGTTTTTAAAGGCACGGTCACAGGGGTGGAGACTAACGCTCTGCAGATGGTCAAGCGGCTTTCTCATTAGTTCACTCAGCTTGTCCTTGGGTGTCTTGGATATTTGCTTTCAAATTTATCTCAGCCTAAAGCTCTGTACCAATGTGCAGCCAGCCTGGTCTCAAGGTTAGGATGTTTTCCAGGCCTGGTCTCAAGGTCCATTGTTCCCTTAGCAGGCAGAAGTCCATGTTCTGTCCCGGCCCAAATGTATAGCAATGAGGAGATCATGACAGTACAAAATAGACTGTAGTGGCCTGTTTGAAATCGGAGTACATAGAGAATATGTACCTTTGACTTTGGAGTTTATACTGGGGAGTTAACTATAGGTATTTTACTCAAATTTCAGGGTAACCACGAAAACAACTGTTGACTCTTAGCAAGCAAACAGAACCATAAAGTTCATTAAGTCTTAGATCAATCTGAGAATGTCTTTGTTGACTAGAGAGCAGGGCCTAGCTTTTAATCACTAACAGATAAGACTCTCAGCATTATCGTTGTTTTGATTTATGTTTCTTGAATGATAGTGATTGAGAGCATTACTTTATATTGGCTGCCTGTGTGTTCTTGTTATTTGGTTAATTGTATCTTCTACCCGTTATTTAACTGGATTATCCGTCTTTTTTTGTTGAGGTGTTACAGTTTTCTATAGCTTTTAGGGATTAGAAATTGTCTTTGGGCATACATCAGTGTCGTATTTTCTATTTTGTCTTCAGCTGTGTGTATTCTTCATTGTTTGATATTATGCTTATGCCCTGTTCCAATTTTTTCACTTATTATAGTTCTGAGATTTACATTTAGGTCTTTGATCCATCTTGAGTTCATTTTTGTATATGGGTTGAGGTATCAATCTTGTTTCTTCTGCACTATTTGTCCAACACTGTTTGCTGGAGAAACTATCTCTTCTTCATTTAATGTACTTCAGCCCTTTGTCAAAAATTGGTTGTTTGTAGGAGGATGAATTTATTTCTGGGTTCTCTATTTTGTTCCATTGGTCAATGGATCTATTACTGTACCAGTACCAGGCTTTTTGACTATTGTGACTGTGCAGTAGAATTTTAGGTTGCTAAGTGAGAGGTCTTGTGTTAGTCTGGGTAAAACTAAAGAAACAAATTCATAGACACTCATGTGTATAAGAAAGAGCTTTATTTACAAGAGCAATTGAATATTGAGAAAACACCCCAGACCAGTTCAAGTCTATAAGTCCGATATTAGTCCATATGTCCGATAGCAATCTATAAAGTCCTCTTCAAACTCATGAAGCACATGCAATGACGAGGAATGCAGGAAGGTCACAGGGCAGTGGATGGGAAGTCTTGTGGAACCACTGGCATTGTGAGCATCTCAGTGCTGGCAGGGGTCTCCATGTGGCTCCTCCAGCTCCCAGGGCTCTGGCTGCATCAGCATAACTCCATCAGGCTCCTCCTTGTCTTTAATGTCTAGCAGGAAGTAAGCGTGTATCCCACCTCCAACGAACTATTTATCTCTTTAGTGCCTCCAAATGAGGTCTTCAAGCTGCAGTCTCGTTGATTGGCTAAACTCCACCCCTTCACTCTTTTTTTTTCTTTTTTCTTTTTTTTAACATTTTATTAGGGACTCATACAACTGTTATCCCAATCCATACACACATCAATTGTGTAAAGCGCATTTGTACATCGTTTCTCAAAACATTTTCTCTCCATTTAAACCCCCGACATTAGGTCCTCATTTTTCCCCCTCCCTCCCCGCTCCCCCCTCCCGCATGAGCCCTTGATAGTTTATAAATGGGTATTTTGTCATATCTTGCCCTGTCCGACGTCTCCCTTCATCCACTTTTCGGTTGTCCCCCAGGGAGGAGGTCACACACAGTTCCATGTAATCGGTTCCCTCTTTCCTACCCATTCTCCCTTTACCCTCCCTGTTTTGCCACTCACACCACTGGTCCTATAGGGCTCATCCGTCCTGGATTCCCTGTATTTTCAGTTCCTATCTGTACCATTGTACATCCTCTGGTCTAGCCAGACTTGCAAGATCGAATTCGAGTCATGGTAGTGGGAGAGGGGAGGAAACATTTAGGAACTAGAGGAAAGTTGTATTTCTCATCATTGTTACATCCCACCCTGACTGGCTCATCTCCTCCCTGAGACCCCTCTGCAAGGGGATCTCCAGTGGCCTACTAATGGGCTTTGGATCTCCACTCCGCACTCCCCCCATCATTCACTATGGTAAGATTTTTTGTTCTGATGATGCCTTACACCTGATCCCTTCGACACCTCGTGGTTGCATAGGCTGGTGTGCTTCTTCCATGTGGGCTTTGTTGCTTCTGAACTTGATGGCCGCTTGATTACCTTCAAGCCTTTAAGACCCCAGACGCTATACTTTTTGATAGCCGGGCACCATCAGCTTTCTTCGCCACATTTGCTTCACTCTTAAGCCTCAAATTGACAACAGATTATCTAACGACCACAGACCTCTGAAATTTTTTCTTCTTTAGTGTTTTCCTTATCCGGGTTTTCTTTTCTATACATATAAAGTTAGTGGTTAGTTTTTCCTTTTCTTTAAAGGATGATTTGGGGATGTGGGTTGGAATTACATTGTATTTATTGATCACTTTGGGTAATTTTAACAGTTTCACAATTGTAAGTGTTCCTATCCATGAACATGGAACATTCTTCCATTTATGTAGGTCTCTATTGGTTTCGTGTAGTATTTTTTATGGTTTTCTTTGTACAAGTCTTTTGCTTATTATTAGGTTTATTAATAAGCACTTCACTTTTTGTGTGGTTATTTTAAATGATCATTGCTTCTTGGATGTCCTCTCCAGAGCTCTCTTTGTTTTTATACAGGAATCTGATTTTTTTTTTAATCATTTTAATTGGGGCTCCTACACCTCTTATCACAATCCAAACATACATCAATTGTATAAAGCACATTTGTACATTCGTTGCCCTCATCGTTCTCAAAACATTTGCTCTCCACTTAAGCCCTTGGCATCAGCTCCTCATATCCCGCCCCCCCCACACTACCCCCTGCCTCATGAATGCTTGATAACTTATAAGTTATTATTTTGTCATACCTTATACTGTCCAATGTCTCCCTTCACCCACTTTCCTGTTGTCCATCTCCCAGGGAGGAGGTTATATGTAGATCCTTGTAATGGAAGGTTCCCCCTTTCCACTCCACCCTCCCTCCACTATGTTGATCTTATACCCTGCTGTTAATCTTATACCCTGCTACTCTGCTAAAGCGTTAATTATTTCCAGCAATTTCCTTGTTGTATAATTGTGATTTTCTATGTATAGAATCATATCGTCTGCAAATACACAGTTTAATTTCTTTGCAAATTTGAATGCTTTTGCTTTCTTTTTGTTTGTTAATGGCTCTAGCTAAGACCTGCAGCACAGTGTGAATGGTGATAAGGGGCATCCTTGTCTGGTTCTGGCTGGCAAGGGGAATGCTTTCAGTTTTTCCTCATTAAGTGAGATGTTGGTCATTGGTTTTGCATATGTGGCCTTTATTATGTTGAGTTTCCCTCCTACTTGTGTCTTGCTGAGCATTTTTGTTAGGAATGGGTATTGGATTATGTCAAATGTCTTCTTTGTCAATTGATGTGATCATGTAGTTCTTTCCCTTTGTTTTCTTTACATGATTACATTAATTTTTTTATGTTGAACCACTCTTAAATACCTGTTATGTATCCTGCTTAGTCGTGATTTTTAAAAAATTTTTTGTTTGTTTTTTTTGTACTTCGTTGGATTGTGTTGGCTAGAATTTTGTTGATAATTTTGCATCTATGTTCATAAGGGATATTGTTGTCATTGTGTGCCCTTGACAACCCTATGTACATAATGATACTATGTTGTAGAAGCTCTGAATAGTGCATCTGCTTAGTCTGTTGTGTTAGTCTGGGTTGACTAGAGAAACAAATCCAGTGATATTTGTGTGTGTAAGAGGGAGTTTTATATCAAAGAGCAATTGAATATTGAGAAAACATCCCAGCCCAGTCCAGATCAAGTCCATAAGTCTGATATTAGCCCATATGTCCGACACTAGTCCATAGACTCCTGTTTAGACTCACACAGCACTTGCAATGATGCTGAATGCACGAAAGTCACAGGCCAGTGGTGGATCCAGTAGCTGTGGAAGCATCTCAGCCCTGGTGCGTGTCTCCATGTGGCTCCCTGTGCCTTGTCAACACGAAGATGAAGCAGAGTATATCCCACCTCCAGGGAGGAAGAAGTTTCCAGAATCCTCTTTGTGACCTGATTGACAGGCTAGACTCCACCCCGTTGCTCAAGTTGACAGGAGATTACGTAACTGCCACATCTGTCACCTTAACCAATGGTCTAGAGAAGTGTTTCTATAGACATTTCCTACTGGGAATAAATACATGCTTTTTGCACTGTGTGCACTGAAGGATCAATTTTTCTTTCCATCTAATTAAAAAGTTGGAAGCATCAAAAGATATGGAAATAACATACAAACTCACTGTGTCAAAAAGGATCGGTTGGCATTCAACCATTTTAAGAGGTAACATATGACTAAGAACTGGAGGTTTTGAAACAAGAAGTCCAAGCAGCATTAGCAAAAACTAAAACAAAACAGAGACGTATAGGAACACTGATTGAAATGTTTCAACAAACTGATTTAGTCCTGGAAGCACCCACTGTTGTTGTTAAGTGCCATCGAGTCGATTCGGACTCATATCTACCCTGTTTTTAACAGAATGAAATATCACCTGGACCTGTGCCGTCCTCACAGTTGTTCTCATGTTTGAGTCCATGGCTGCAGCTACTATGTCAATTTACCATGTTAAGTGTCTTCTTCTTTTTCACTGCCCCTCTGCTTTACTAAGCATGATATCCTTCTCCAGTGATTGGTCTCTCCTGGTAACATGTCCAAAGTACATGAGATGAAGTCTTACCATCCTTGCCTCTAAGAAGCACTCTGGCTCTACTTCTTTGAAGGCAGATTTGTTTGTTCTTTTGTCTGTCTTCACCAGTATCATAATTAAAATACATGAATCTGTCAGTCCTTATTCGAGGTCTAATTTTCACATATATTTGAGGTTTTTGAATTTACCATGACTTGGGTCAGGCCCTCCGTAGTCCTCGAAGAAAACTGCTTTTCAACACTAAAGAAGCCTTGGGCTGCAGATTTACCCAATGCAATGCATCTTTTGTTTTCTTGACTGCTGCTTCTCAGATGATTTGCTCAGCATACAGATTGAATAAGTATGGTAAAAAGATACAACCCTGACACACACCTTTTCTGATTTTAAACCATGCAGTATTCCCTTGTTCTTTTTGCACAACTGCCTCTTGATCCATGTTCAAGTTCCACATGAGCACAATGAAATGTTTTGGAATTCCTATTCTTCTTAAGGCTAACCGTATTAGTTTGTCATGATCCACACATTTGAATGCCTTCCCCTAGTCAATGAAACACAAGTATACATCTTTCTGGTATTCTGTTTTCAGCCAAGATCCACTTGTCTATCGGTTTGTCATATTGTGGTAGCTTAAGTGTTGCTGTGATGCTGAAAGCTATGTGACTGGTAATTCAAATGCCAGCAGGATCTCCCAAAAAGAACACATTTCAGCAGAGCTTTCAGACTAAGAACAGACTAAGAGGAAGGAATAGGAGGTCACTTTTGAGGAATTAACCACTGGAAACCTTATAGACAGAAGAAAACATCCTTGGATACTTAACATCTCATGAAAAGAACTTTGAAAGAAAAAAGGAAAGAAGAACTTTGTCACAGTTGGTGCTAGAAGATGAGCCCCTTAGGTCAGAAGGCACTCAAGTATTCTCAAAGTAGAGTTGACCATAATGACAAGGATGGATTAAAGCCTGTTGGAGTCAAGCCTGGACCTTCATTTGTTGATGGAGCACAACTCAAAATGAGCGGAAATGGCTGTAAACATCAATTAGTAATTGGAAGTTGGAGTGTATGAAGTATGAATCTAGGAAAATTGGAAGTTGTCAAATATGAAATAGAAGACATAAAAATCTATTTCTAGGTATTGTAAACTGAAATGAACTGGTATTGCTATTTTGAATCAGAATCACCATTTCTACCGAAATTATTCAGTTACATTTTCATAATGTCATCATTCTCATTCAATCTATTCTGGTTATACTATTTCCAGTAATCTATGTTTTTTGCCCTCTTCTCACCTTTGCTTAAAGTGATTATTGACCATTATATATGGAGAGCATAGGTTCCAAAATTTATTTATCCTACTGCCCCCTTTTCAGAAAAAGAGTAATTTTTTTTCAGTGCCCTTTTGGCAATTAAAACCTTTGTGCTATAGCCCATAATCCAAGATAAAATATAGCTGTCTGTTCTTGCAGAACCCCTAGATTGTTGCAACACTTCCCAGGGATGGTATTGCCCACAAATGATTAGATGAGCATTTAAAGGAGCTCATTACTCACTAGTGATATTCTGTATTTTCTGAGCCATCTGTTCTTTAGCTAAAAGATAACCTCATGAGGTGATTTCGCTGTAAGGTTCAAAAAGTATCTCAGGATAACAGTCTCAGAGAGTCATTTAGTCTCAATTGATTCAGTCCGAACGTATTAAGAATTTTCTTTCCCATTCCCTTTCTATGGCCCCAAGGCTTCCCTGGGCCACATGGGTCTCATCTCTGGAAGGCTGGACATGCCTCTGGCACTTTCTGGGTTTTCCAGGTCCTAATACTTGATATTTTGTCTGAAACTGGCTTTTCTTTGCATTATTGGTCAAAGATGCCCAATATGTCTCTGCATATCTGGGTCTGAATTGCCCCTTTGTACTTTCACTTGTGATCATCTGTGTTCCAGTTATTCTTTGGGGGGGTAGGAGATCTTGCTTGTCCTATTTCTTGCTATTTCATTTGACATGGATTTTTTCTTCAATTTCTCTGAGCTCAGGTCAGCTCATACCACAGAAATCAGTGTGAGGGATAGGGGTGGTATCTCATTGATGTATTAAAACCCTGATGGCAAAATCTGCTTTAAAGTAAGAAGAGAGTTCTAAAGCTGTATCTCTAACATCAAAAGTAGAAGCTACCGAGTAATAATTACCGGATCTATTGCTATCTAGAAAAGGATTCCACCCAGCAGAATTTTTCTTTCTTTCTTCTTAATCATTATATTGGAGGGTCATACAACTCTCATCACAATCCATATATACATCCATGTGTCAAGCACATTTGTACATTTGTTGCCATCTTCATTCTCAAAACATTTTCTTTCTTCTTGAACCCTTGGTTTCAGATCCTTATTTTTCCCCTCCCTGCCCACCCTCACGAACCCTTGATAATTTATAAATTATTATTATTATTTTGTGATGTCTTAACACTGTCCAATGTCTCCCTTCACCCACTTTTCTGTTGTCCATCCCCTAGGGAGGGGGTTATATGTAGATCTTTGTGATTAGTTCCCCCTTTCTATTCAACTTTCCCCTTCCCCGCCAGGTATCATTACTCTCATTATTGGTCCGGAGGGATTTATCTGTCCTGGATTCCCTGTGTTTCCAGCTCTGATCTGTACTAGTGTACATGCTCTGGTCTAGCCGGATTTGTAAGGTAGAATTGGGATCATGATAGTGGAGGGGAGGAAGCATTAAAGAACTAGAGGAAAGTCGTATGTTTTATCGTTGCTACACTGCACCCTGACTGGCTCTTCTCCCCGCAACCCTTCTGTAAGGGGTTGTCCAGTTGCCTACAGATGGGCTTTGGGGCTCTACTCCACACACACCCTCATTCACAATGATACGGTTTTTTCTTCTTTGATGCTTGATACCTGTTCCCTTCGACATCTCGTGATCACACAGGCTGATGTGCTTCTTCCATGTGGGCTTTGTTATTTCTGAGCCAGATGGCTGCTTGTTTACCTTCAAGCCTTTAAGACCCCAGATGCTAAATCTTTTGAAAGCCAGGCACCATCACCTTTCTTCATCACATTTGCTTATTGTGTTGGGAAGGTGAGCATCATGAAATGCCAGTTTAATAGAATAAAGTGTTCTTGCATTGAGGGAGTACTTGAGTAGAGGCCCAATGTCCATCTGCTACCTTAATACTAAACCTGTAAATATATGCACATACCATAAATCTATTTTCCCATCCTTACATATAAATATATTTGCATATGTACATGCCTTTGTTTAGACCTCTATAAATGCCCTTTGTCTCCTAGTTCTTTCTTCTATTTCCTTTTACTTTCCTCTTGTCCCACTATCATGTTCAGTCATCATTTGGGTTTCAGTAATTCCTCTCAGTTATATTGCCCCTAATCAAGCCCTGCCAGGCCTCTTACACCCTCCTCACCATCAATTGTGGATCACTTGTCCCTTGACCCTGGGTTTGTTAACACCTACTTCCTTTCCCCGACCTCCCCCTCTCCCATGTCCCCCCAGAACCATTGGTCCCATTGTTTTCTCCTCCAGATTGTTTATACCTCATATCTTATCTAGATAGACCTGCAGAGATAATAGTCCATAAATTCTTTAGACTCACACAGCATATGCAATGATGCCAAATGCAGGAAGATCACAGGCTAGTGGGTGGAGAGTCTTGTAGAACCAGTGGCGGTGGAAGCACCTCAGCGCTGGCAGGGGTCTCCACGGTAGCTCCTTCAGCTCCAGGGCTCTAGTGTAGCTCCATGTGTCTTGTCTGTAGGAGTGGCTCAGAGAGAGTGAGCATTGTCAGTAGAGAGTCTCCAAGGGAGTGAGCAAGTGTCCCATCTCCAGTGAGCTATTTATCTCTCTAGTACCTCCAAATAAGGTCATCAAGCTGAGACCTGATTGACAGGCTTAACTCCACCCCTTCACTCTTTAAGTCTCAAATTGACAATAGATTATGTAACTTCCACAAAGGGCAACCATTTGTACTGGCTCCCATACCACACTTTAAAATGAGCCTTGTCCACATTGAGTTGGACCTAATGACTTTTTGACCTAAAATTGAAGAGCCGTAGCATACATATTTTATTTTATTTTCATAGCATCTTTTAAATTAAACTCATTTTGGTTTATTTTTAGTATGTGATTCATTAAAAGAGAAAAAAAAAAAAACTTTCAGTCTCTAAGTCAAACAGTGGAGAACTTTGAATCATCACTAAGCATTTCTAAATCTAAAAAAAAAAAAAAATTGGGAAATAGAATGCCTTCTTTACCTTTCTTGATTCACCTATGTGTTTTGGATAAATAATAATTTTTAGTTATTTAATAACTATTAAATATTTAATAATTTTGTGGTATTTAATTTTTTTAATTCTCATAGAATATAAATAAAGGGGGAAAAGAGAGTGTGTAAGTAAAGGTAGCTCTGAGTTGTTCAGTATGTTAATTTTGTGGTAAGTCTAATATCATAAATTCCTTTTCTTTCCCCAGCTCTGGTTTCTCTGGATTCAGCATATCTTCAGAAGAGGAAACTGTAAAATTGATCGGTTCTGACTCTTAAAAACCATGCCCTTTGTGAGTTGCTGTTTCTTTTCTCCTTTCTTAAGTACATTTTATTTAAATGAACACCAGATTTATTTATTTTCACAATTCAATAGTTCAAACACATCAAGAAGAGTTGTACAGTCATTACCACAATCAACATTTAGAACATTTTCTCTCCCTGGCCCATTGTTAAATCACTGTTAAGATTAGTTGTGTAATTGCCATCAGTTCTAGAGCATGCTTCCTCCGTCCTCCCACATACATTGTTTGCTCCCCCAACCCCCTCACCTTCCCTATTTCCCAGGCCCCCACCCTACTTCCCCTATAAATCTTTGCATCAGTTCTCATCTCTATGCCTCTACTCCTTCTGTGCTTCGCCAGCTGGAAACCCCAACAGAAAGAGTGAAAAACAGAAAAAAATAAAGTGGTAGGATAAAATAAATACAGAGATAAAAATACGTATAATGGGTAAGAACGAATAGACCACCTTGAATATTTGAAAGGCCAGGGAAGAAATGTTTGTCATGGAACAAGCAAGAAAAATATTTGCACATAGAATAATTTCATGGGGATCTGCCAGTGGCTTATCAGGGTAGATACGCTACAGATGGGTTTTGGTCTCCCACTCTCCTCCATAGCCTTCTAAAAATTGAGTGTTCACAATTTAGGCTCTGGTACTTTTGCAGATTTATTGATTATAGGATTTCTGGCTTACTTAACCCCATAACAAAACTGCTTCCAAATGTATCCTATTCCAGTGAATGATAGTATCAAAGCGCTCCATTCACGTCTAAATGCCTTTTTTGTCTTTTTTATCATTTTACTGGGGGCTCGTACAACTCATCACAATCCATACATACATCCACTCTTTCAAGCACATTTGTTCATTTGTTGCCATCATCATCAAAACATTTGCTTTCTACTTGAGCCCTTTGTAATCAGTTCCTCGTTTTTCCCTCCCTCCCTCTTGAATCCTTAATAATTTATAATTTTTTTTTTCATATCATGCACCGATTGCTGTCTCACTTCACCTACTTTTCTGTTGTTCTTCCCCCTGGGTGGGGGGCAGTTATATGTCAATTATTGTGACTTCTCCCCACCTTGCCCTTACCCTCCTGGTATTGTTACTCATTATTGGTCTAAATGTCTTTTTAAACTCCTCTATATGTCAGACTTGATGATTCTGAGTGTTAAAAATAACAGCAACACTATTCTGTTTTGTAGTTCAGAGGTTTAATAATTATGTGTCTTCATTAGAGGAAGAAGAGAAAGGAAGAACTCATACTTGAGAATTTATTTCTTTGATATTTTAATGTGCTGTGTGATTTAAGCAACACATATTTAAATGGGAAACTACTCATAGGACAAGTTCTTTTTATTATTACTTAAGCCACTTTAAATATGGAATTGTGTCACTTTGTTCAGTAACCTCCTTCGCCCTTTTTCCTTTTTTTATTCATCTTTTTTCTTTTTACCTCAAAATCATGACCATATTTTCACAATAATGAATGGATTATTTGTTTCAGTGTTTGATGACTTTCAGGGATGTGGCCATAGACTTTTCTCCGGAGGAATGGGAATACCTTGACCCTGCTCAGAGGGAATTATACAGAGATGTGATGTCGGAGAACTATAACAACTTACTTTCACTGGGTAAGGACGCTACACAATGTTCAGAATTTGTCCCCCATTATCTCTGTCTCCTTCATTGCAAATTTCTGATCTATGTTCCATAAAGAAAGGGTTATGTTTTGTGTAGATAGAAATGAACAACTCCTCCGTGTAGGCTACTATTTCTCTTCAGAGAGGACTACTTTCCTCTGTCCTATTTATCAAGGCCTCTCTTCTCTGATGTATTGGATATAAGTATGTACCGATATACTGGATATGAATATGGTGTTTTCACAGCTTGACTATGTTCCATCTCTCTTCTTTTAAGCTGCATGTTCAATCCCTACATCAGATATGTGTTTGTTATTGAAGCAAGGCAAGGATCCCAAGACGGTGGTGATAGCCTTGACCAGAAGAGAAACTTCAGGTGAATAAGGGCTGGCCACTCAGGGGCAGAAGCTGCTACTGGTAATAACACAAGTGATCTATGAGGTGGTACTTTTAAGCTGTTTATGTCAAGTTCCCCTCAAAGGCCTTTGTAAGGAAGGCCTGATACCTAAGCAAAACACAAAAGCTATAAAACATGAGCTTCCAAAACCCTCTCTCAACTCCCACTAACCACTTTTCTTGTCTTGTACAATCCACTGTTATTTTAACGATGGGACTAATCTTTGATTCCTTCAAGGGAGAAACTGCTCTTTAAATTGAGTTCCCCTACCCCAGTTGCTCTTTTTTGCCTTTGAACAGGGATATGTATCACCAGCTAGCAAGTGTATATTGAGACCTTACTGTGTTCTTATGTAGGATTAGAGGAAGGATTAATTAGAGATTAATTAGAGGAAGGTAACAGTTGAATTGCAACATCAATAAAGGTTAGCTATGGAAAAAATCAAGGGAAGAGAAATACAAAGACCCAGAGGAAAGACTTAATTTTGTTTGAGAGTCAGAAAGGAGGTCAGTGTGGTAAGAGTGTAATATTGTGCACTTTCTGAAGTGTAAGTAGGAGGTGGAGAAATAAGTGGAGATCCTATAATTTAAGGTGTTGATCAATCAAGCAACTGGTGATTTAAATGTGAAATTTAGAATTAAAAAAAACTACCAGTCATCACCACCCACTGCCATTGAGTCAATTCCATCTCATAGTGATCCTATAGGCAGAGTCAAGCTGCTCCTCTGGTTTTCTAAGGCTGTCAGTCTTTCCTGGGTCAGAAAGCCTCATCTTTCTCCTGAGGAGCAGCTGGTGGATTCAAACTACTGGCCTTGTGATTAGTAGCCTAAGTTGTAACCCCCAGCAACACCAGTACTCCTAGAAAATTTTACTAAAGTATCAGTGATCATAAAATATAACCTGAGGAATAAAAACAAAGATGGAGATAGTGTGTATAATTTTGCAAGACCAACAACTTGCTGCAAATACCTTATATCAACAATGCAAACAACTATATATACCAGTACTTCACAGGTTTGAATACACAGGGATCAAATTACATAGGTGGGTAGATGGAGAACCTCAATATCCCCAGTCAGAACAAGGCTGAGGACCTAGTGTGGAGCAGACCATCAATTGATCATATACAATGTCAAGTAGAAGCGTGAAGAAAATGAAAGTAAGTCCATGAGACCCAAAATACCACCTAGAGTATATCCCATCATTTTAGAGACTAGTTCAAAACTAGATTTGACACATTGAACATTAATGACCTACCACCAGTTGGGTTGTGGAATGATACCAAGGATATCATACATGAAGGAAGCAAAAAGTCATTTGAAAGAACGAAAAGGAAGAAAATACAAAATTGAATTTCAGAAGAGACTCTGAAACTTGCTCTAGAACAGATGATCTAAAGTGAATGGGAGAAACTATGAATAAAAGAGGTAAGCAGAAGATTTAAAAGAGGCTTGAGAAAACCTAGAGGTAGAAAACAAAAGGGAAGAACACTCTTGGCATTCTTCAAGGTGAAAAATCTAAAGAAAAACTCAAACCTCGATAGGTAGTATTGAAGGATTCTATGGGCAAAAATTGAAGTACACAAGAATTATCAAAAGAAGAGGGATACACAGAATCACTATACCAAAAAGGATGGATCATAGTTTAACCATTTCAGCAAGGAACACATGATCAAAAACCAATGATATTGAAGGAAGAAACCCAAGCCGCATGTGTTAGTCTGGGTAGACTAGAGAAACAAATTCATAGAGACTCATATGTGAATAAGAGAGGTTTATAAAAAAAATTTTTTTAAAAGAAAGAGGTTTATATACAAGAGCAGCTGAATATTGAGAAAATAGCTCAGTCCAGATCAGGTCTATAAGTCTGATATTAGCCCATATGTCTGACACCAGTCTATAAAGTCTTCTTCAGACTTAATGAAACACATGCAATGATGCCAAATGCAGGAAGATCACAGGCCATTGGGTGGGAAGTCTTGTAGATCCAGTGGCGTTGTAAGTATCTCAGCACTGGCAGGGGTCTCCATGTGGCTTCTCCAGGTCCAGGGTTCTGGCTGCGTCAGGGTAGGTCCATGTGGCTTCTCAGGGATGTCTAACAGGGAGTCAGCCTTGTCAGTAGAGTCTCCAAGGAAGTGAGCCGAGAGAGTGTCACCTGCCTCCAAGGAGAAAAAAAAAAAAAAGCAGGTCCCAGAATTTTCAGAAGGCCAAGCCAACACAGAGGTCTCATTGGCTATTTCTGGATTGACAGGCTGGACCTCACCCCTACACTCTTAATCCTCAAATTGACACCAGATTATGTAACTACCACACCACACTGAAGGTAGCCAAAAAGCAAGGCTCCAGCAATTGATGGAATACAAATAGAAATGTTTCAACAACCTTTTAGTGCTCCCTTGTCTATGCTACAAAATTTGGAAGACAGCTATCTTGCCAACTGGCTGCAAGAGATACAACTTTGTGCCTATTCCAAAGAAAAGATCCAACAGGAAACAGGAATTATCAAACAATATTAATTTCACACATGAGTAAAATTTTGCTAAAGGCAATTCAAAAATTGTAGAAGTATATTAGCAGTGAAATGCCAGAAATGTAAACTGGATTCAGAAGAGGAGGTAGAATGAGAGATACCATTGTTGATGTTAGCGGGATCTTGGCTGAAAGTAGAAATTGCCAGAAAGGTGTTTGCATGTGGGTTTTTATTTTTGTATTTGACTATTCTAAAGATTTTTTATTGTAGGGGATATAACAAATTATGGATAAATTGTGAAGAATCCGAATTCTCAAACCTTTAATTTTTATAATACCAAACCTATACATTGTTGTTCTAAAAGAACAAGTGTATATTGTGTAGTTTAAAATCAGCAAAGGTATTCATAAAGATTATATTCTTTCACCATACTTAGTCAATCATTACGCTGAGTAAATAGTCTAAGGTGGACTATATGATGAAGAAATTTGAGTTAGTGTTGGCAAGGGACTCATTAACTCAATATGCAGATGACAATCTTGCTTACTTTCAGTAAGCAAGAGGACTTGTAGCAATTGCTGATGAAGATCAAAGACTACAATGATAATATGAATTAGCCTTGACTTGAACATAAAGCAAAAATCTTCACAACTGGGCAGTTAAAGCTGTTTTCTAGAGAAACAGGACCCACTCATATATGTATAAGAAATATTTATCAAGGAATTTATATTAAGGAAGCAGCCCAACTTATATCAAATCCATGGGTCAGATGCTAGCTGGAGCCCCTCTAGAGTCATGCAGCTGCCAACCAATGTAGCAGGCAGGTGAATGAGAAGCAGAGACAACAGGCCAATGGTTGTAGAGTTGCATGAATCCAAGGTTGGCAAGAACATGGCAGAGCTCTACAGCAGCCCGAGTTGACAGGTCACATAAGCAGCCAATTCCAGAGCCAGATACGTAATTCAGGCAAGCCAGGAGGGTGAAGAGGGATAGGCAAGAAAAGCCAGTTCTCCTCAGTGCCTTTTATAAAAAGGCCACAACCTCAAGGGAGGCTTCATTAGGTTATGGCCTGATTGATGGTTGGACTCCACCCCTACCTTCACATAGGTGCAACAGGTTGACATAAATCCTAACCATCACATGAACCAATAGTTAATATGATAAACAGGGAGGGGAAACGATGCTTTAGAATTGTGGTGTTGGCAAATATTGAAGATACAATGATTGCCAGCATTTAACAACATTGCACAAGATAGTTCACTGCTCAAGGCTGACCTTTTTGGTATTGAATCTAAACTACTGTTTTGTTTTTTAAAGATTTTGGTGGATATTTTTGGTATAAGGTTTGAAGATAATCTCAAGGCAATCATTTCAGGGATTCTTCTACCCTCCATGGATCCAGAATGTCTGTATTCCATGAGAATTTGAAATTTGTTGTACATTTTACCCCTTTTGACCAGAATCTTTGATCCAAATGTTCAGTAATGGTAGTCAGGCACAATCCAGTACTGGTCTCATGGTAAAGAAGGTAGTTGTTCTTAGAAACAATTAGTCATGAATTCTATATCCTCCCTTCCTTACCCTCTTTCTTGACCTGCAGTGAACAGAAACCATCTATGCCTTTGATAGCCACTTGCAAACTTTCTTAAAACCTTGGGCACTATGCAGTGAACTCGGAATAGAATCACTAAACATTTTGATGCCATTCAACTAGGATATCCCATGAAACCGTGATTTTAAACCTCCAAATCAGGAAGCCAGATGCCATGAAAGGTTTGGCTGTACATTTATATTTTTCAAGTTGACAACTACTGTTGACAACAAAGTACAAGTTACAGTTTTAGATACTAGAGACAAAGATGTAAATGAAGCAAGAAACAAAGCCCTTGTTTGACGAAGTTGACTTTTAGTTGACAGTAGGATGTTCTCCTAATGTGGCATTTGAGCAGAAAATTAAATGAAGTGAGAGAACAAGCCATGCAGATATTTCAAGGGAGAACGTTTCAGAAAAGAAAGAACTGATTGTTATAAGAGATGTAAGAACCTCCAATAAAAGGATTTTTTTTTAAGATGTTAAAAAAAAAAGAACCACATATTTGAAGAGTACAGAGATCACTGTGACTAGAACACAGTGAGTGAGTACATGATGTCAGAGAAGCGGCTGAGCCAAGATCATGTAGGCTTTTATGGACCCTACTAAGAATTCTGGATTGTATTCTGAAATGGTAGACTCTTCGATTTTTGACAAGGGGATAATATGATATAAACTATACTTAAAGGATTCCTCTGGCTACTGTGTGAAGAATAGATTGTAGGAGGAAGGATACAAGCAGGTCAACCAGTTCTGAGGCTAATGTAGTGAGATACGAGTAGGTTGGCCTTGGTCAATAGTAGTGAAAGTGGTTTGCTCTTGATAAATTTTGACAATAGGACAGGATTTGGCAATAGATTGTTTGTTGGATGGGTGCTATTGTTATTTTATGTTTCTATGTTGAATCTCATCCACTCCAAAGTTTGAGAACCACTGATTTATGTTCCTAATTACTTTACTCCCTGGAAGCTCTTCTCATTTTTGTCTCTCATTGTGCTTTATTTTTCTTTCAATTTGCACAAAATATTTTAGAGCTATTTAAACCATTCTATTTTTGTGGGAATTGTTTTCATTTCTACTTTAAAGTTTTGTTTCTTCGGGAAAACAAAAACATCAGGAGTTTGTTTTCTTGTTACCTTACAGACTTGGATTCCAGCTGTGAAAACAAGAAGTCATCTCCAGAAAAGAGTGCTTGTAAAATGGAACCACTCCAGTGGGAAATAATGGAAAAGCCTCTGTGCCGTAACCTTGAGTATAGGCATGCCGGAGACATCACGGAGTACAAAGGACAAGTTGAGAGTCAGCAAAAAAATCAGGGCACACTTTTCAGGCATGTGAAAACCCGTGAAGAACAGACTATTCCAAGTCATTCCATATCCCCTACGCTTCATCAGACATTGCATACAAAGGAAAAAATGTACAAATGTAAGGACTGTAAAAGAGCCTTCAGCTACCTCTCATGCCTTATTCAGCATGAGAAAACTCATAATAGAGAAAAGCATTCTGAAGTCAAGAAATATAGTCAGCATCAAAGTACTCAAGCTTGTGAGAAACCATATGAGTGTATGGAATGTGGAAAGGCCTTTGGACGTAGTTCTATTCTGATTCAGCATCAGAAAATTCATACTAATGAAAAACCCTATCAATGTAAAGTATGTGGCAAAGCCTTTATTCGTGGTTCACAACTCACTGAACACCACAGAGTTCATACAGGAGAGAAGCCTTATGAATGTAAGCAATGTGGAAAAGCTTTCAGTTACAGTTCACAATATACTGTCCATCAAAGAATTCATAATGGTGACAAACCCCATGAATGTAAAGAATGTGGGAAGGCTTTTCTTTTTAGCTCACACCTTACTTACCATCAGAGAATTCACAGTGGTGAGAAACCATATGAGTGTAAGGAATGTGGGAAAGCCTTTATTATTGGTTCACATCTTACTTATCATCAGAGAGTTCATACTGGTGAAAAGCCTTACAGATGTAAAGAATGTGGGAAAGCTTTTTTAAGTTCTTCCCAACTTAATGGGCATGTGAGAATTCATACAGGTGAGAAACCTTATGAATGTAAAGAATGTGGTAAGACCTTTATTTGTGGCTCAAAGCTTACTTACCATCTGAGAGTTCATACAGGTGAGAAACCCTATACATGCAAAGAGTGTGGAAAAGCCTTTATTTGTAATGCTAACCTCACTCAGCATCAGAGCACGCATACTAAAGAAAAACCCTACAAATGTAAAGAATGTGGAAAAGCCTTTTATTTCTGCAAACAGCTTGGTGAACACCTGAGAATTCATACAGGTGAGAAGCCTTTTAAATGTAAGGAATGTGGAAAGACCTTTTCCTGTGCAGCATATCTTACTCAGCATCTGAAAATTCATGGTGAAAAGCAGTATGAATGTAAGGTATGTGGAAAGACCTTTATTTGTTTAGCACAGCTTAATTGTCACCAGAGGATTCATACAGGTGAAAAACCCTACAAGTGTGAGGAATGTGACAAGGCCTTTATTTATAGCTCACAACTTCGAGAACATCAGAGAACTCATAGAGGTGAAAAACCTTATGTGTGTAAGCTGTGTGGGAGGGCCTTTATTCGTGGTTCACATCTTACAGTGCATCTGAGAATTCATACTGGGGAGAAGCCTTATGAATGTAAGGAATGTGGGAAGGCTTTTCCCCGTGGATCAGAACTTACCACTCATCGAAGAATCCATACTGGTGAGAAACCCTTTGCATGTTTAAAATGTGGTAAAGACTTTATACGTCGTTCACAACTCACTCAACATCTTAGGGTTCATAACTAAAGCCACTGAATGTGATTTGCTCTAAGAAAGGCCTTACCTGTCTTCAGTTGCTCTGGTAGTATATTAGAGTACCCATATAGTGATTGTAATGAATGTAGGATATCCTATAGTTTGGCTCAGAATTAACTCATTTTTAGAAAGCCGGTACCTCTTGAGTGCTAACTGAAAGGTCAGCAGTTCAAAACTACCAGCTGCTCTTCAGAAGAAAGGTGTAACAGTCTACAGATGCATCCATAAAGATTTATAGTGTTGGAAACCTAATAGGCTGGTTCTCTACTTATAAGGCATTCATTATACCTTTATCAAGTGACACATTTGCATATTAACTTTTCATAGACAATAGCCCAAGATAGTCATTTCCAAAATAAGTTCAAGAAATAATCATTTTTGTCATAAAAATGGAGAGAATTTTCTACCTCACAACTTGTGAGGCTGGCACATAACCAAGTTTCATTATTGCCATAACCAAATTCACTTGTTGCTAGCTACCTTTGACTCAGTTCTGACCCATAGCAACCCTATGTACAACAGAACGAAACGGTCCCGTCCCGTCCCCACAGTTGTTCTTGTACTTGAGCCCATCGTTGCAGCCACTGGGTCATGCCATCGCATTGAGGGCCTGCCTTTTTTCACAACCCCTTTACTTTGCTAACCTTGATGTCTTTTTCCAGGGATGGGCCTCTCCTGACAACATAGCCAAAATATGTAAGATGAAGTCTCACCATTCTTGCCTCTAGGGAGCACTCTGGCCATATTTCTGGCCATCAGGCTTGTTCTTTTGACAGTCCATGGTACCCTTGATATTCTCTAACACCACAGTTCAAACATCAATTCTTCATTGGCCTTCCTTTTGTAGTGTCCAACTTTCACATGCATGACGCAATTGAAAATACCATGGCTTGAGTCAGGCCCACTTTAGTCCTCAACATAACCTCCTTGCTTTACAACACTCTAAAGAGGCCTTATGCAGCAGATTTACCCAATACAATGCTTTGTTCTCTTAGCTGCTGCTTCATGAGTCTTGATTGGAGATCCAAATATTAAATCCTTGGGAACTTCCATATTTTCTCCATTTATCATGGTGTTACCTGTTGGTCCAATGGTAAGGATTTGGTGTTCTTTAACTTTGAGTTTTAATTCAGACTGAAGACTGCATTACTTTTTCTTCATCAGCATGTTTTTCAGTCCACCTCAGTTTCACTAAACAAGGCTGTGACATCTGCATTTTGCAGGTTATTTTAAGCTTTTCTCCATTATAAGCTTATAATGTAGCTTCTTTGATTATTTGCTCAGCATACAGATTGAATAAATACAGTGAGAGGATACAACCTTGATGCACACCTTTCCTGATTTTAAACCATGCAGTATGCCCTTGTTCTGTTCATACAACTGCCTCTTAATCCATGTACAATTTTTACATAAGCACAGTGAACTTGCTGCCATCAAGTCAATGCTGACTCATAGCAACCCTCTGTGGGTTTCCAAGACTGTAAATTGTTTACAGGAGTAGAAAACCCAGTCCTTCTCTCGTGGAGCTGCTGGTGGTTTCAAATGGCTGACCATTTGGATAGCAGCATAACACAACCACTACCACTACAGCATCAGGGCTCTGGAATTCCCATTCTTCTCAAGGTTATCCATAATTATAATCCATATAGTCGAATACTTTGTCATAGTTGATAAAACACAAGTGTCTTTCTGGTATTTTCTATTTATACAGCCAAGATTCATCTGACATCAGCAATGATATCGTTTGTTTTACGTCCTCTACTGAATTGGCCTGAACTTCTGGTAGCTCCCTGTTAATATACTGCTGCAACCATTGTTGGATGATCATCAGCAAAATTTTACTTGCATGGGATATCAATGACATTGTTCTATAATTTGAACATTCTGTTGGGCCACTTTTCTTTGAAATGAGTACAAATATGGATCTCTTCTAGTCAGTTGGCTGAGTAGCTGTCTTTTCATCAGCTTGTTGAAACATTTCAATCCGTATTACATCAATTCCCAGAGTCTTATTTTTGGCTGATCTTATTTTGGCTGATTTTTGGCTTCAATGCAGCTTGAACTTCTTCCTTTAATACCGTTGGTTCTTGTTCATGGGCTATCTCCTGAAATGGGGGGATCTCAACTAGTTATTTTTGGTACAGTGACTCTGTGTATTGTTTCCATCTTCTTTTGATGCTTCCTGCATCAGTCAATATTTTGCCCAAAGAATCTTTCAATATTACAACTCAAGGCTTGAATTTTTTTTCTTGAGTTCTTTAATTTAAAGATATGCTGGGCATGTTCTTCATTTTGGGTTTTCTAATTCTAAGCCTGTGCTGTGCACATTTCTTTATAATGTTTTACTTTGGTTTTTTCCTCTTTAACTGTTTCTTCCATGATTTCCATCATTCCTTTGATTAAGAGCAAGTTTCAGAGTCTCTTCTGACATCCTGTTTGATATTTTCCTATCTTTTTAATGGCTTTTTGTTTTTCTTCATGAATTATTCTTAATGCCATCCCACAGCTCATCAGGTCTTCTGTCATTAGTGTGCAGTTCATCAAATCTGTCCTCAAGAGGCTCTCAAAGTTCAGGCAGGATATATGCAAGGGTATATTTTGGTACTTGTTGATTTGTTTTAATCTTCAGCTTCAACCTGAAATTACATATGAGCAAGTGATGATTTATGTACCGGTAACAAGCCAAATAAAAAAAAATGTGATAAGACCTTCTATAAAAAAATTTAACTGATTACTCTAATCCATTCTTTTTCCATTTATAATAGTTGATTATGAATCTTTTCTTCCATAGTACATACTACTATCTTTAGGTTATATATGTATTTTGAAATATACAGTTTTAACTAAAAGGAATAACTAGAAATTTGAGACATTGTGGTATCTAATTAAATTGGGGGAGGTGATTATAAACGCCAAGGAAAAGGCAGGTTTCTGATCTCAGATCAACTAATCTTCTAATAGTTGTCACAAGCAAGGAGGTGGTGTGCCTGCCTAGTGCGCATGAACGTCTAAAAACCACTTTGACCGGGGAGACCTCATCTCAGCTGGGGCCAGTTTCTTGTTGGGAGAGAGAAGAGCAATCAGTTTTTGTCATATAACATTGTTCTGCTGTCACCCCAAATCAACAGATACTCCTACAAGGGTGCTTAATGAACCGTAATTGAAATTCAAGTCAAGAGGTGAGGGCTGGGCCATGTCTGCCTCAGAGAAAGCGATTTCAGGTCTGTTAGATAAACTAGGTGCAGCAACCTGCCACTGGGAAAAAATGCATCATTGTATAGACCCCGAAGGGGAGGACACACCTGGTAGTGTTTTCCCAATTGGTCACTTGATCTAGTTTCTGTCCACTCCTTGGTGACCCAGGCCCCATGCTTTGGACACTGGGGCTTCAGACTTTTCCATTTTGAGATACACATATATTCCATAGGCCATACCGGAAGGGTCTGATCTGGAAACCCCACAAAGCAAACTGGACTTTAACCTTAGCACACTGTAGCAAACGAAACCTCCCTTAGACTTATGCTGAAACACCCTAGTGTGAGGAAAAGCAGATGACTACTTTCTTAAGGTTATAGATTTGGAAATCCAAATCTTTTTCTTTGAAGGTGCCCCAAAAATGACAACTGAAGACTGCCATATATTTGCTATTTTCTTATGTTCTCTACATTTTTATGACATGTCTTAGTCCAGCAGTGAAAGTTCTGCCTGTGTGAACAAGCATTAAGTTTTTAATCTGTACAAGTCAACAATCCATGTCTTTTTGGCCTAAAAAAATTGCCCAATAGGGTTGCCTTGAGTCAGAATTGACTCAATATTAGTGAGTTTTGGTATACATGTGTACTTAACTTTTCTCAACAATGTTTTAAATTCTATATGATTGGCCAAATTAACAATACTATCAGTAAAATTACCATATGCCCTTTGGGATGATTTATAATGTTCCCCAATAAAATGATAATGATATCTCAAAGTGAACCAGGGACATATAAAGACCATATTTGCAAAAATGGATTTGGGGCTCTCAATTATATCCCTAATCTAAGAAAAAATTAGTTCTTATGACCTTGCTCTACTCTGTACTGGCCTTAAAATAAATATCACTGAAGATAAGGGTGGTATAGCAAAGTGTGGTGAATAAATCAGATGGTTCTTGGCTATTAAAGAATAGGGTCTGGGATCTTAAAGGCTTATATTCAAACAAGCAGCCATCTAAGTGAGCTATCTGCAAAGTCCAGCCTGTGTGATCCAAAGATTGTAAATTATAAAATCCAAGACTGGAGTGGGAAATGGTATCAGAACTTAAATTCTGAGTACCTGGTTTGCAGAAGGCTATGGATGGCAATGAAGCCCCCAAATCCATTTGCAACCCCCAAATTCATATGGATCAAGCCTTCTATTAATCCCCAATGACTACAGATTAGGATGCCTTGCTATAAGACAAACTACATTGGAAAGTGGATTATTGCAGATAAGTTAGTTTAAAATTTAATACTTTACTTGATTCTCCCTCTTCACCCATTTTATATTTGTTCTAGTTTTTAATATTTTCTGCGTTCTTTTTAACTGAGCATCTTTGTTTTATTTTGTTATTGTTAGCATTGGGATTTTTGTGGGGTTTTTTTGTTTTGTACTTCTGTATATGAAATAGGATAGGTCACTATATAAAGACAGTAACTGAATTAATAGTTTCTTGCAGTATGGCAGGAAAGTTGGGGGGAAATGATTAGCTAATAACAATGAGTAAAAGAAAGAATAGATTTTCTAAAATTGTGATGATTGCACCTCTTTGATAAGATTGAACTATTGAATTGTAATGTGAATTATATGTCAAGATAACTTAAAAATTAAATTTGGGGTGTAAATATGATGTCTTTACACTATACAGGGAAAATCCCGTTATTTGAATTTTCAATATTATTTCTCATCTAATTCAGTTTAATAAAGTTTTTGTTGCTGCTTTTGTTTTAAGGTACTTTTAAAAGAAACCTTTAATAGATATTACCAAAGTCAATAGAACACATAAGCAGTGCTCAGAAGACAATATATAGACATAAATTCACACATCAAGAGAGGAGAAAGACTCAAAATTGTCACTTTAACCCAACATCTCCAACACTTAATAAACGAACAGCAGGTGGGGAAGGGGGGAGTCTACAAGGAAGTAATAAAGATTCAAGCAAATTTAAATAAAATAGAAAAACATTGGGAATAACAAGACTGCAAGTTGTTTCCTTGAAAGAATCAATGAAATTGCCAAGCATTGCCAAATTTAACAAAGAAAACAAGGAGAAGATAAAAGTAAATGAAATAGGAATGTCATAACAGAAACAACTGGAATATAAAGAATCACTGTACTATAAAGAACAGCTCACTTAAAACCTGGGGAAAATGGACACATTTCTGGAAACCCAGTTTCATCACAATAGAAGAAACTGAACAGATTTTTTTTAAGTGCTGGTCCAGATGATTTTGATACCTGGAAAATTCTACTAAACATTCAGAGAAGAGCAATTCTACTTAATTCTACTTAAGTTTTCCAGAGTATAGGCTGGAATACACCATTCTATGAGAGAAGCATAGGCATAATAGATAAACCAGGCAAAGACACCACCACCACCAAAATTATAGACTAACATTATGCATGAACACAAATACAAAAATTTCAACAAAAGTTTAACCAGTAAAACCCAACAACATGAAACAAAATCATATCCAAGTGAGAAATACACACCAGATGTGAAGAACAGTTCAACATAAGAAAGCAATCGATGCAATCCACCACATAAAGGAAAGAATCAGATTAATATAACCACTGATGGAGAAAAGGCATTTGACAAAATCCAACACAGATCCTGATAACAGCAAAATAGGGAAATCCTTTAACATAATTAAGGGCATATACATAAAACCAACAGAGAGATGCTAAAAACATTCCCCATGATAATGGGCATCAGACAAGGATGCCCTTTATATCACCACTCTTTTTCAATGTTGTATTAGAAATCCTAGCCATATGCAAATAAGAAAAGGGAATAAGGGGGGAGCGGGGAAGTAGGGGGGAAAATGAGGAGCTGATGCCAGGGGCTTAACTGAAGAGCAAATGTTTTGAGAATGATGAGGGCAATGAATGTACAAATGTGCTTTACACAATTGATGATGTATGGATTGTGAAAAAGTTGTATGAGCCCCTAATAAAATGATTAAAACAAACAAAAAAGGGGAAGAAAAAAGTAAAAAATCAAAGGATATCAAAGAAGTAAAAATATTTGTAGATGGTATGACCACAAGGTCAGCAATTTAAAACTACTAGCCACTTATGGGAGAAAGAGCTTTCTGCTGTGTACAATTACAGTTTTGGAAACTGACTGTCCAACAGTGTCGCTATGAGGCAGCATCAACTCAATCACAGCAAGAGTGATGATGAACTTATGCATTTCTTAAAAATGCTAGAAATAACGAAAATACTGGAATTAATAGAAGGATCTAACAGTGACAGGAAACAAGATCAATATACAAAATCTATTGACTTCCTTGTCACTAACAAAGAGAACTGTAAAAGAGAAATAATAGCATTTACTATAACCACCCCAAGGGTACTTTGGAATAAAATCTAATCTGAGGCACACACTAAGAAAACTAAGGAACCAAGAGAAACATAATGGAAGAAAAGTCCTTTTTCATGAATAGGAACACAACTGAAAATGTGAATGTTTTTTTAAAAGAAAATGCTAATGTAACCTAATCTACAGACACAATATAATCCCAATCTTTAAGGAGGTGGAAACACTGATCATTAGCTTTAGAAAGGAAAAAGGCCCCAGATAAGGAAAGGACTCCTAAAGAACAAAGTAAGAAGCCTCACACTCCCCAATCTCAAAACCTACTATACAGCCAGGGTAGTCAAAAACCCTCCATCCTATATCGATGGAACAGACTTGAGAACTCTAAATAAAATGCGTTTGTTATGAGCAGCTGATCTTTGATAAAAGACAAATTCACTGCTATTGAGTCAATGCCAACTCATAGTGACCCTATAGGATAGGGTAGAACTGCCCCTGTGAGTTTCTGAGACTAAATCTTTAAGGGAGTAGAAAGCCCCATCCTCAGCAAAGCAGTTGGTGGTTTTGAACTGCAAACCTTGTACATTTCAGCCCAATGTGTAACTACTACACCACCAGAGCTACTTAGCAAAGGACAAAGACATTAAATGGGAAACAGATATCTCTTTAAAAAACTATGCTGGCGGAGACTTCCGGGAAGATGGCGACAGAGTGACACATACCAGAGGGACTCCGCAGAATCCAGCCCAGGAGAGTTGCTTAGAGGGAACTTTAACACAACTGGAACACAGGAGGAGCATCATAAAGATAAGTAGGCACAGACCCACGGGGTTTTAAGGGGCTTGGGGCTTTTGGCTTACCTCAGTGGAAGCCGGGTGGGGCTTGACCTTGACCCTGCCACTGTCTCTGCCGGAGCCAGGACTATTTGGAGCCCGTAGGGGGATTTGGTTTCAACACAGCCACAGTTTACTCCCGCCAGCCTCGGGGCAAGAACTGGACCCTTGGGGCTCCACAGGCGGGGATCAGGCTTCAACTACTTTGTAGCTTTTGTTTACATCTGCTCTCTATTCTTCCACAGTCTGGGAGGGCTGCACAGGGGCTTTTTCTCCGCACACCCACAGCTTGCCACCGCCTCCTCATGGCAGGGACTAAACCTTCGCAACTCCACAGGCAGGGATCAGTGATCTATCAGGATTCAGCTACATTGTTGCTTCTGTTTACATCTCTGTTCTCTGGCCGCCCCCCACCCCCACGGTCTTTGAGGGCTGCACAGGGGCTTTTTCTCAGCTCAACTGCAGCAACTGCGGCTTGCCACTGCTGCCTCAGGGTAGGGGCTAAACTCTTGCAGCTCCACTGACAGGAAGTTGGACTCAGCTACATAGTTGCTTTTCTTTCCCTCGCTCCCCTATATTCTCCCCCCCCCCACCCCGCACAGTCTAAACAGTCTTATTTCTTAATTTTTTTCTTTTCCCCCTGTCTCTTTCATGTTCTATCACACTCCACTGCTGATCTCCAGACCACTCCTAGTAGCCTAGGGCACTTACACCTGTACCACACCCAGCTAGCTGAGCTCCACCCTGTGTAGCTAGCCCCATCCTGTGTAGCTATCCCGAGGCTAGGGAAAGCCCTGCTTCCCCTCCAGGGGATACTCAGCCCAACTTCTCACCAGGGAATTCCTACCCGTGTACCTGGGGGCATAAGGCAGCTCAGCCAACATCATCATTACAAGCTGTTGCAGAAACCTCTACCCAACCTCCGCAACACCAAAGCAGGCAACCCACCAGCCTTCTGGGTCACTCCACTGATAGGGAAGCCACAAGAAGATAAAGGGGTAGGTTAATGCTGTAGTAATAATTAGCTGTAGGCAATTCGAAGAAGCATTCGTACAAGTCTCCTAGAGAGAGCCAGTGCTCTTAGACTCCCTGGAAAATGGCACCTGGCTCCTCTAAAACAATGCAACGCAAACAGCCATAAGCCCCAACCACCTCAACAAAAAAGAAACAGGAGAAATAAAAGGCAATGGCAGAATATATCCTGAACATAACAATATACATAGAAGAAGCAGACATTGAGCTGCCACAGAAAGAAATTTTCAGAATGCTGCTTGGAGTCATACAGGATATGAGGGAAACAATACAGAAAAAGGATGATATGATAGAGGAGATAAAGGCCATACACGAAAGAGAAATACAGGAACTTAGGGAGGAGATAACAAAAACCAATAGCAGAAACACAGAGCTTGAGAATCGACTGGAGGAATCAGAGAAGCACATCAGTGACTTGGAGGACAGCCAAGCAGATCTCAATAAACGGGAACAAAAATCTAATAAGATCATCAGAGAAGCTGAAGAAAACCTAAGATGTCTGATGCTATGAAGCGGAACAACATTAGAATTATTGGCATACCAGAGGAAGACACAACAAAGAAGTCATCTGTAACAATAGTGAGAGAATTCTTGGAGGAAAACTTCCCCAGCTTAATGAATGAAACCAGGCAACCATTCAGGAGCCTGAAAGAACACCAGCTAGACTGATTCCCAAGAAGTCACCAAGGCACATAATAGTTAAACTATCCAACTTTGAGGAAAAGAAAGCAATAGAGGAGTGTGGCAGGATACAAGATCAACAAACAGAAGTCCATCGGACTGCTATACACATCGGATAAGACCACAGAAGAGGAGATCAAA
>NW_022104553.1:35178822-35184954 GCF_000313985.2 Echinops telfairi
AAGAAAGCTGATGGTGCCCGGCTATCAAAAAGTATAGCGTCTAGGGTCTTAAAGGCTTGAAGGTAATCAAGGCTTGAAGGTAATCAAGCAGCCATCAAGCTCAGAAGCCCACATGGAAGAAGCACACCAGCCTATGCAATCACGCAGTGTAGAAGGGATCAGGTATAAGGCATCATCAGAACAAAAAAATCTTACCATAGTGAATGATGGGGCGTGCGGAGTGCAGACCCAAAGCTCATGAGTAGGCCACTGGAGATCCCCTTGCAGAGGGGTCTTGGTGAAGAGGTGAGCCAGTCAGGATGCGATGTAGCAACGATGAAGAATGCAACTTTCCTCTAGTTCCTAAATGTTTCCTCCCCGCTCCCACTATCATGCTCGGAATTCGACCTAGCAAGTCTGGCTAGACCAGACAATGTACACTAGTATAGATAGGAACTGGAAATACAGGGAACCCAGGGCGGATGATCCCTACAAGACCAGTGGTGTGAGTAGCAATACTGGGAGGGTAGAGGGAGAGTGGGTTGGAAAGAGGGAACCGATTACAAGGAACTGTATGTGACCTCCTCCCTGGGGGATGGACAACAGAAAAGTGGGTGAAGGGAGACATCGGTTAGGGCAAGACATGACAAAATAATAATTTATAAATTATCAAGGGCTCATGGGGGAGGGAGCGGAAAAATGAGGACCTAATTCCAGGGGCTTAAATGGAGAGGAAATGTTTTGAGAATGATGAGGGTAATGAATGTACAAATGCGCTTTACACAATTCATGTGTGTATGGATTGTGATAAGAGTTGTATGAGCCCCTAATAAAATTATTTTTAAAAATTATGCTGGCCAAACTGGCTGTCCCTTGCAAAAAAATTAATGAAATTGAATCCATATATCTTACCATATACAAAAGCTAGACGGACAAAAAGATCTAAATGTCAAACCGAAAACTATAAACATCATTTTTAAAAAATAGGGGCATCTATAGAATCCCTAATATATAGGTTCCCAAATTTATTTGAACTACTGCCCCTTTTTTAGCGGGGGTGGGGGCGTGGGGGGTGGATTAGTGCTCCCTAGCAATTAAAAACTTCTATACTACCCGGTGCTCCAAGATGTGAATGCAACTTACCGGCATGAATCACAGAGAAGTCTGAGGGGCTGGCTCCTATCCCAACTACGTGGACAGCCACCCCACCCCACAGAAGAATTTACCTCAGAGGACAGCACTGAAGCTACAGCTCAAGGAGAGGGACATGTCTGATCAGAGCACACGGGAGGAAATGGAGGAGGAAGAGAGTGGAGCACAACCTGGCCCACCAAACCTTGAGGACAATATCCCCGCTCAGAGCAGCCAATGCAGAGGACCATATGGCCGGCACCACTATGAGACACAACATCCCTCACTGACCCATAGCCTTACAAGGGACAACACTGGAGACACTGGGAATTGCACCTGATCTGACCCCACCACACTGAGGCAAAACACTAAGGGCATGCAACAGAACAGCAAGGGGAGCAGAGCAAAGATGTCCTGAGGGAATAACAAAAATAGACTTTGGGGCCAGGGCGTGGCACCCCATCAGACTCAACCGGTAAACACCCCTAAAAGCCAAGGAACAGTCCTTGAACTAACTACAGACTTTTCTTTTGTGTTGTTTTATCATTGGCTTTTTGTTGTTTTATTTTTTGTTGTTGTTGCTTTTTTTTGCTCTGTCTTGTTTTTGTACATGTTATTATCTCCTCAGGTCTGACTAAATAAGATAGGCTGGATGAACAGTCTGGAGGAGAAAACAATGGGACCAATGGTTCCAGGAAGACATGGGAGAGGAGGAGGTGGGGGGAAAGGAAGCGGCATTAAGTCCAGGAACAAGGGAACAACAAGTGATCCAAATCGGTGAGAAGAGTGTAGGAGGCCTGATAGGGCTTGATCAAGAGTAATGTAACAGGAATTACTGAAACCCAAATGAAGGCTAAGCATGATAGTGGCACAAGAGGAAAGTAAAAGGAAATAGAGGAAAGAACTAGGAGGCAAAGGGCATTTATAAAGGTCTAAATACAGGCATGTACATATGTAAATATATATATTATGATGGGGAAATAAATCATGTGCATATATTTATAGGTTTAGTATTAAGGTAGCAGTTGGACATTGGACCTCGGCTCAAGTACTCCCAAAATGCAAGAACACTTTGTTCTATTACACTGGCATTCCATGATGCTCACCTTCGCATCACGATCGCTGAAGAAAAATGGGTGCATAAGCAAATGTGAAGAAAGCTGATGGTGCCCGGCTATCAAAAGATATAGCATCTGGGGTCTTAAAGGCTTGAAAGTAAACAAGCGGCCATCTAGCTCAGAAGCAACAAATACCACATGGAAGAAGCACACAGCCCTGTGTGATCACGAGGTGGCGAAGGGATCAGATATCAGGCATCAAAGAACAAAAAAATCATATCATAATGAATGAGGGGGAGTGCAGAGTGGGAACCCAAAGCCCATCTGTAGGCAACTGGACATCCCCTTACAAAAGGGTCTCAGGGAGGAGACGAGCCAGTCAGGATGCAGGGTAGCAATGATGAAACATACAACTTTCCTCTAGTTCTTAAATGTTTCCTCCCACCACTATCATGATCCCAGTTATACCTTACAAATCTGGCTAGACCAGAGGATGTACACTGGCACAGATAGGAATTAGAAACATGGGGAATCCAGGACAGATGAACCCTTCAGGATCAGTGGTGAGAGTGATGATACCAGGAGGGTGAAGGGCAGGTGAGGTAGAAAGGGGGAACTGATTACATATGACCCCCTCCCTGGTGGATGGACAACAGAAATGTGGGTGAAGGGAGACGTCCGACAGTATAAGACATGACAAAATAATTTATAAATTAGCAAGAGTTCATGAGGGGGTTGGAGTGGGAAGGGAGGACAAAAAATGAGCTGATAGCAAGGGCTCAAGTAGAAAGGAAATGTTTTGAGAATGATGAGGGTAACAAATGTACAAATGTGCATGACACAATGGATGGATGGATGGATGGATTGTGATGAGTTGTACGAACCCCCAATAAAATGATTAAAAAAAAAAAACTTCTGTACTATAATCCCAGATTAAGTGTAGGTATCTGTTTTTGCCGCCTCCCTAGATCATTCCAGCACTGTCCCCTAAGATATGGCATAAACATGAGGGAATTTCAAAAAGTTTGTAGAAAATTCAACAAAACAATTTCAAAAGAATTCTAATACACTCTCAAACATATTTAAAGTGAACAAATAGTGGACCTCCTAAAACTTAAACATTTATGTGCATCATCAAAAGAGTAAAAAGGGAACCCACAGACTGGATCTAAAGTTGGGAACAATGACATATTTGAAAAGGGACTAATTTCTAAAAGGTATAGAAAACTTGAACATCTTAACAAGAAGTGGCTGGGGATTCAAATAGTCTACATTGAGAATATACAAGGACAAATAAAAAAGAATTGTTGCAAAGTCATAGAAACATTTAAACAAGTATCAACTTGTAAAAACCATATATCTTTCTTCTCTTTACTGTGAAACATTTCATGGTTAGTGTGTTTACTTCTTACCAACATCTCCACCCACATTCTTCTACCTTTTGACAACAACTTAAGGTATTGACTTTCCAGTTTGCTTAGAGGGCCAGAAAGAAGGTTAAATTTGCTTGGCATCACTAGAAGTGACTAAGATACCTCCCAGCATAGCCAGGTTTATTCAGGCATTTAGTAGTCATTTCTAAAGGAAGCTTTTGCTTCTTGATTACTGAGATTTTGGTTCTTCCAATAAAAGGGCTGGTGAGACAAAATTTCTGTCTTCAGTAAATCTCTGGGTGCCTCCAAAGACAAGGCTGCTGTTTGCTTATCCACCACAGAGGCATATTGGGGAACAAAAAAGACTAAAAAGAAGTCTGAATTGGCAAGATCAGAGCTTTAAGGTGAGTGAAGATGTCCTAATGAGATTCTTATACGACAGGCCTTGCTAGCCGCCTCAAAGAGTGAGCGGGTGTATTTTAATAATGGAAGGGGAAAAAATTCCTCAGTGAAATTTTCCTGGATTTTTTCTTATCAAAGCAGTTCTTAATTTTCTTAAAACTTCTTCCTAATAAACCTGTGTTCTTCCTCTGCCCATCAAGAAAGTCTATCAGGGTTGACCCTCTGGAGTTAAAATCAAGTCTCCATAACTTCTGAGCGGATCCCTCTGCCTTGAATCTAGTTGGCCCAGCAGATCCCCTTGGAAGCCACTGTTTTTTATTGTGATGACTCAGTATGAAAAAGAGAAAAAAATAGTCTCCATTCAGCAATACCTCTGCTATGTATATACATTAAAGAAGTAAAAGTCATAGCACCAGTAGACACATACACACCCCTGTTCGTTACAGCACTGTTCACAATAGCAAGAAAATGGAAACAACCCAAATGCCCATCAGTAGAAGAATGGATAAAGAAGCTTGGGTACATACGCACAGTGGAGTACTATGCATCACATAAAATCAATGGTGAAACCACAAAGCACCTCATAGCATGGACGGACCTGGAGAATACTATGTTGAGTGAAAGTAGTCAATCACAAAAGTGCAAATATTGTATAAGACCATTGTTATAAGGGGGTTGGGGAGATGTTTATATCAAAGGGAACAGATATTGGAGGTTACCAATGAGGAGGGGAACTAGGGAGGGAACCTGAAGCAATCAGCTAAAGAGGTGACAGGTATTAACTTGAAGGGGAAGACAGAAATCCAAAAAAGAGAGAAGAGCTATCAGAGGAAGTGGGTTAAGGTAATGGGGTTACTACATAGGTTTAACTGTTGAATACAAAATTGATTATCTGGAATGTGAAACCGTTACCTAACTCACAATTTTAAATTTTGTTATTAAAAAAAAAACTCGAGGCCCAGGAACTGAGCATGCAAGATTCTAAAATGTGACATTCTAAAGAAGCCGGCCTTGAAGAAAAAGGACTTGGTGATAGTTAATGCTTCTTTTCTCTTAAGATAATTTGCAACTGCTGAAAACACCTTTGTTGAATAAAATTTATCTAAGCTTGGTTTGTGTGGGGTGAAGGAGAGGGGGATCCCCCACAAATCATCACAGGTCCGGTAGGCGCAATTGTACAGCGATGATAAGTAAAGTTTATAGTAAAGTCATAGAGAGCATGAAAGGTAGGGGAGATATTAGAATAAATGGAGTCAGGCACAATTCATGGTAGCATGCTCACCTCAGCCCCGCTTGGTGGTCCTCGTGGGGGGGAACCTGGCCATGAGAGCAGGAGCAGCCTCAGGGAATGAGAACCGGGGAGCCTCTCCTTTATTGCTAACCAAGCATTATATCACTTTAGGGGGACATGATTACAGAATCACATGTCACAGGAAGGGGCAGCACAATAGGGATACACATTGTAGAAAGGGGATCTATGATAGGCATAAGCGTAACAGGAAGGAGATGAGCTAGGGGTATACATGTGACAAGATGGGCAGACCCTAGATTCATGATGGCAGTCTAACCTTGGTTATCTTTGGGCAGGTTTGACCTCTCTGATGTCTCCTACAAGGAAACAGACAACTACTATCCTTATCTGAAGGGAGTGGGCCCTACTTGTTATGGGATAAACAGTGGTGTCTGCTTGGTCTAGACAGCTGATAGCTCTTAGGGAGAATGACCCTTAATCTACTCCTGATGATCTCCAAGTGTATAGTCATTCACAAGCAGCTAAGTCTGGCATTTATTTGAGGGAGACAGCTTGAGAGAAATCCTTCTGTTTCCCATAGGTTTGAGCAAATTTTCTTTAATCCTTTTATAAGATCCAAATACCCCTGCCCTTGGAAATGGAATGTGTGCACATGACAGTTCACGTTTACAATACATATGTAAACTATAATTTGCATACACACCAAAGCTGGTGTTTAGAGAATAAAGGAGATCTTTCCATTTCTGTTTTTGCAATGGTTTTGTGCAGAAACTCTTTCCTCACTCTTCACTTTGTGGGGCTGAATTGATTTTTCATTGCACCAGATACAGCCTGCACTGTAGTAAATAAAATTGAACCCTGCTCTCTCTGCTCTCTCTCATATTGCTAAATACAAGCTCATCCCTTGTAGTATTAAAATGGCGATGGGGGTCTGGGG
>NW_022104553.1:35185559-35196154 GCF_000313985.2 Echinops telfairi
CCCCAGAGGCAGGGAGCAGGCCCACCCCTGTGGTGGGATGAGACAGCAGTCTGGCAACTGATTGCCCTCAGGGTGGGGAATGCTTACGTATCTGACCTCCCTCCACAAGTCCCCCTTTTGTTTTATATATAAAATTCAAAAGCTGCATGGGCGACATGGTTATTTTCTATACATTAAAGGCTGTCAAGACAACTTCATGATCCAATTAATATAGCCAAAAATTCAGGCTTATGGCAAACATTTTGAATCCAGGCTTGGAGGATTAAAGACCTCCTATGCCCATCTGCTATTGGAGGAAAATATGAGAGGGGCTGGATGCCGCGGTGGGAAGAAAAGGAGCAATTAGTAATGTCTGCTTCTATATGGAGAATGAATCAACCATGTGCTCACTTTAAGGCAGCACAGCATTAAGGGAGAAACTGTGGAAATGATAGATTACCGTAGGAAAATATACTCGGACTATATCTCTAACTACCAGAGTGGCGGCCTTCCTGCCAATGGAACGCTGACCTTCCAGGTTCCCTCTGTACCAGTCAGGGAATAAGTCCCAGCTGTTTTTCCTTTTGTGCTAGTATCCCACATTTCCCCTTTCTGCATTGCGTTCAAGATTTAATGGTGTCACGGAGGCAACATGGTCTCTTTTCATATCTCTTAGCTTCCTATAGAAGCGACACGAGACTGCGAGCATCAAAATTATGATGATAAACAACACAGTCAGACTAGAGCTTAAGCTATGAGAAATGCTTTGAGCCCAAGCTTGCGGGTCCAACCCTTCCATGCCATTCACCAATTGCTTAATCATATCAGAGCCAGGAGATGCCTCAAGCTTGTCTTTGAATGTATAGAAAATACCCTTCTTAAGCTGATCAACATCTAATGACATGTTTTCCTTAAACCCTTGCAAATGTTTCTTAATCAAATCGCAATCATGCAATGTTACATTATACAGGTAAGGAGCTACACAGAAATCAGTTAAATTCCAATCACATTATAGTATTAATTAACGAGTCCAAAATCTTGATCTTTCAGCAAAGTAACAGTTTGTAGTAATAGTCCAGTCGCTATTGTATAAAAATTTCAGTTATGATAGAGTCCCAGAGTTTCTCTTAGACGTCATCTGCAATGGAAGAAATCTCAGTAGTTAGTGATCGCCATTCTCAGGAATCTGCGAGGTGTTCTCGATGTTTTGAGTAACTTCAATAAGCAGGATGGGGTCACATCACAGCATGGGCATCCCTCCTTTCTTCTGGGCCTTGCTGGCTGTAGAGAAATCCACCTATCTCCTTTGCCTGTGAAAATATAAACAAATAGCCTCTCTCTTCAGGGTGTCATTAACCTCAAAAAAGGAATTATGATTAAGATTGGGTGGCTTCTCCATCTCTTCTTTGTCCATCTTTCTCCAACCGTGGTTGCGTCCTTCTAAAGGGAGTACATCAGCTTTATTCTGCAAAAATATAAATGCATAACCCTTTCTCCAAGTGAATGAACCTGGATCCCAAACGCGATTTCCATCTTCTTGGGGCTTCTTCGGATCAGTTTTCTCTGTAGAATTGAAAATGTGCTTATCTGCCCTAATTTTGTTACAAGCTTTTAGTAAGAAGAGAATTTTTTTGGTTAAATTTACCAAATGAAATGTGTCATACATAAGGTTACTCTTCTCCCCCTTCTGTTTTAACAATGCAAATATTAAAGCACTGCTGGCAGTCTCAGTTACCTTGCTTGGTCTGGAACCAGTAAAACTACTAGTTAGATAGCTTTTATTGTTATGTAAATTTGGGCTTCCAGCTCTCAGAGAATCTGGAGAGCTAACATGCAAATTTTGGCTCGCAGCTCTCAGAGAATTAAGAAAGCTGACTAATTGGGAGAACTTCTGACCATACTTTGAAAGACTGAAAAAATTCTTAATAAATTTGTTCGGCTGTTGTTGAAGTGACTTACCAAACAGACCTTTGTTTCTCCAATTTTGCCAGTAAGATTACAGGCTCAATTAAGCGGCTTTGCCCTTCAAGCTTCTTATACTGTATGATTTTACAATCTTGAAATCGTCTCTCTTGGTTAACTTCACTCATTCCCTCCATGCTGGACTTAGGGCAAGTTAATGGGAGGGTCTTAGGCCTTCCTGAATGCCCTAAGGCATATCCAGAGCTTTTTAGCAACTTTTTCTCTTCAATTTCTAATTCCATGTGAGGGCGCTGTTGTTTCCCCACAACAGCATTCCAAAAGACCCCTTCATTTAAAGGGTGGTCTGATTTAAGTACTCTTTCAGAAATGCAAGCAACAACAATTGGCTTAAGCGATCTTCCTTTATAAACCATGGTATATTAGAATTTATCACTGCCTTAATTTTTTCATAATCCAGATTAATAAATTCAGCAATACCTTGAGAATTTACGTTGGACTTTCCTAATAAACATCTTTTAGTTCTTTTAAGTAGTGGACCTCAATTACTGCTCTTAACAATTTCTGATTTAATCACAGCTTTAGGCTTTTCCTTGTAACTCTGATCAACTCCAGTATCAACTTGAATTTCTTGAGTACTTGGGTTAAAACTTCCTGATAGAAATTGTATTACTCGGGGGCTCTCCCCACGAGGACCCCCAAGAGAGGCTGAGAATAAAGCTGATGGACTCCCCTTAGAAGGACGCAGCCACGTTTGGAGAAAGATGGACATGGAGGACACGAAGGGAACACAAAAGCTTAATCATAAGTCTTTTTCCAGGTCACTGACACCCCGAAGGGAGGGGCTATTTGCTTATGTTTTCACAAGCAAAGGAGATAGGTAGATTTCTCTTCAACCAACAAGGCCCAGAAAAAAGGAGGGAGGCTGACCCTGTTCTGTTATTGAAGTTATTCAAAACGTCAAGACCTCTCAGATTCCTGAGAATGGCGATTGCTGACTGCTGAGATATTTCTTCCATCGCTGATGTTGTCTAAGGGACACTCTGGGGACTCTATCATAACTGAACATTTTATACAATAGTGACTGTTCTTTTGCTGAAATATCAAGATTTTGGACTTGTCAATGCTAAAAAAAAAAAAAAAAGAAATTGTATTACTCTTTCAATAAGAGGCTCCTGCCTTTTAGGCTCGAACCGCTGTGAGGGCTTCTGAGCCTTATCTCGGTTAGTTAAACCAAGTGCAGTGAGAACAGAGGCTGGGGTTTTGCAAGTTTGGCTAGATCTGGTCTCCTGCCTCATAATATTCTGTGCCACTGAATTTTGTGGAGGGATATATAATTTATCCCCCAACTTCTGTAATAGCTCTCTTCCCCATAGATAAATGGGAGTGACCGTTACTACAGGCTTCATGAGTCCAGATTGTCCCTCAGGGCCTGTGCACTGCAAGATTTTCCTGCTCTGCCATACCTTTTCCTAATCTACTTCTCCTATTCCTTCCATGGCAAAATCTGGAGAGTCTAGTGGCCAGTCCTTGGGCCACTGTTGATAGCTCGTGACAGAGACATTGGCCCCTGAATCCAAGAGTCTTGAGAATTCCTTTCCTTCAATAGTTAGCTTTATAAGTGGACGCTCCTGTTTGTCTAGAATAGCACTCCAAAATACCCCCTGACTCCTGGACTTGCGTGCCCCTCCCTCAGCGGTATCCATGGGATCACAAGGGAGTAACAACAGTTGTCCTAAACTGTCTCCCTTCTTTATGGTCCAGGGTACACTGGATCTAACCATCACCTTAATTTCTCCATCATAATCCTGATCAATCACACCTGTGATAGCTTGGATACTGAGTGAATTTAAATCAGATTTCCCTAACAAAAGCCCAACTGTGCCCTCAGGTAAAGGGCCTCGAACTCCTGTCTTAACTGCAGTAGGCTCATTATTTGGTAAAAGCTGGATGTTTTCCTGACTAGTTAAATTTAGTGAAGAGTTCTCTTTACTAGTAGAGGAGAGCCCTATGCCCGATAGGTGTTGGGGGGAATGGACATCGGACTGAGAACTGGTAGCATTCTCAATGGGGCCCTGCATTGACTGGGCTTTGCTAAACCTTGCATGACAATTCTTCACCCAGTGTCTGCCTCTGTTGCAACAGGGACAGAGTCCAGGTTCCGTGGAGCCCGTTTCCGGCTCTCTCCCTGGGTCTTTCCCGCTGCGAATTGTCCTGTTCCTCTGCAATACCTGCCTGCAGTTTCTCTGATAATGTCCCTCTTCTCAACATGTAAAGCATTTCCCTTTAGGTCTGGTGCAACTTGCCAAAGCAGCAGCCATGAGGCTGGCTCTGTGTTCATCTGTCCCTACATTTCTGCATATCCTGATAAAATCTAACAGTATGCTCTGTTCCTTGAAAGGGCGTATGGCAGCTTGACATGATGTGTTCAAGTTCTCAAATGCTAATGTAAGAATAAGATTATCTGCTGCCCCTTTGTCCGCTATGTTCTTGTGGACAGCATCTTGCAACCTGGATATAAAATCTATGTAAGGCTCATCATTCCTTTGCTTTACTGCTGTGTAACTTGGCTGCCTGCTTCCTGACGGTATTATTTTTCCCCAGGCCTTTAAGCAAACTTCCCTCACCTGAGTGAATGTCTGCTCATCAAACTGCAATTTGGGACTCAACTGTGATGTGATTCTCATCTCCTAGCAGCTGATGAATCCCTATATCTATACCCTCTTCTGCATTTTTGAGAATACGCGCGAGAGCTGTTTCGGTCCATAATAATTGATATTGCAAAGATTCTGAAGGTGGGAGGCAAGCATTCGTGAGCACCCTCCAGTCTGCTGGGACCCAGTATTCAGAATCTTCAAGAGATTTTATCATACTAATAACAAATGGGGAATCTGGACCACAATTAGATACAGCTTGCTTGAGGTCCTTCAGTAGCTTGAAGGGAAAGGCAGTATGTCGCCGCTCTTGAATCCCTTGTGGGTGCTGCTCGTCGGGCTGTCTGTCTATAACTCTCACGGGATAAGCCACTCTAAATTCTAAATCTGCTTCCTGGGCTATGCTCTTCTCTACCTGTGAAAGCAATGGTGTCTTTCTACACCCTGTCTCTTTGCTTTTTGCTTCCCCAACCTCACCTTCTACGTTAAATCTCTCTGCTTGCTTTTCTTTGGCTCTAACCTTATCTCTCCCTCCGGCACTGACTTGCTTGATAGTATTGTGATTCCCTATGATATATTCTGGTGGTGGCGCAGATGGTTCTAGTCTGATATCTCCTTCTGATTCAGACTTGGTTTTTTCAGCTCCATTTAACATCTTTTCATCTGCCTGATACTCATTTTGCCTCTTCTCACCTGATTTAAGTCTGCGTGGTTTAGAGGTTTCTCACTATTCTGCTGGTCTCATTCCTTTACTCTCTCTCCCTGCAGCAGCTCCAACTCTTCTTTAATCTGCGCCCACAAAACCTAGGTCTCCATGGGTATGCTCTGTCCTTCCCTGTGAGCTTTTCTTAAGTTAATGGCTACCTTATCCCATATCTCCAAATCAAAGGTTCCTGACTCCGGAAAAGAATGATTAAATTTCTTTACCAATTGAAGAAACTCGTTCATTCTCTTATTTGTTACCCTTACCTTCTGTTTATTCGAGAGGTGACAAAGCGTGATACCATACCCTGCATTTTTGCTCGTTGCCTGACCCATATCTCACTCAGACTAAAAACACACTTAAAAGATAAACTAAAAAAAAGACTTTTCCCGATTCACCCTCACAGTCCGATGAGGCCGTACAATTGTTACACGGGATCTAGCTCAAAAGAGTTCTTCTCCTACCAGGCACCACGTGATGGGCACCAATTTGTGGGGTTAAATTAAAATGGCGATGGGGGTGTGGGGTGCCAGCTCCCACCACTAGTCACGGGTTCAGTAAGCACAATTGCACAGTTAGATGTATAAATATTATATTAAAGTCATCGAGAGCATGAGAGATACAATAATGCAGTTAGACATATTACATGGTAGTATTGCTCACCTCAGCTTGGTGGTCCACGTGGAGAGAGGGGGAAGGGAAAGAGGGCAAGGGAACAAGGGAGAGAGGACGGGAGAGGAGAGGGGGAAGAGAGGGGAGTAACCAGGGAGAGGTCAGAGCGAGGGGTCAGAGAGATCCAAGAGCTCTATATTGCTGACCCCGCCTATATACCTTTTGGGGACATGCCAGCCCACTAATTACAGGTAAAGACATACGTCACAGGGAGGGGCTGCACTATAGGTTACACAGCAATGAGAGGATGGTCTAGGAGGTGGTCACTGGGTCTCCATAGGAACCATTATCAGTAGGGTGAAAACTCCACCTACAGGAGCCTGTCCATTGTCCCCAGAGGCAGGGAGCAGGCCCACCCCTGTGGTGGGATGAGACAGCAGTCTGGCAACTGATTGCCCTGTGGGGGGGGGGGGGGAATGCCTACACATCTGACCTCCCCCCACAATCCCTAATTATGATTAACTCCATATAGTTTTCTTCAACACCTTTGATCTTGCTTAAAAGATTGATGGAAAGACAAGCTCTTTGTTCTTCAGGTGCCTTCAGCACCCATTCAGCCAAAAACATACCAAAGTTGTAATTCATTTTGAAGGCCCAAAGTCTTTAATCTTCATCAGCAAGATCAAGTTCTCCTCATTTTCAGCAAGCAGGGTTGTGTCATCTACATATCACAGATGATATATGAAATATGTAAACAACAACTGATTAAAATTGGAGGATTTTCCAAGACTATTGCATTGAGATACCCTTCAAAACCTGTCAGAGGAAAACCACCTCTAAAACCCAAAGGGCCAGTAGGTGCAATTATAAGACAATAATGTATAAAGATGATAGTGAAGTCGTGAAGGATAGGAAAGATAGGGGAGAGAATAAAATAAAGGAGTCAGACACGTTTTATGGTTACATGCTCCCTCAGCTCTTCTTGATGGTCCACATGGAACTGGGAGAGGTTAAAGAGAACCTTTACTATCTTGGGACATTTGTAGGTAGGCTTAAGACATGCATATTCACTAATTACATGCCTCACAAGGTGGTGGTATCTATATGAAGGCCCCTGAGCTCACAGGTGAGGAAACCTAATACCTGTATTGGGGGAAGGTATGAGGAAGTTTGGGTGATACAGCAGGAAGAGAAAACAAAAGGATAATGTCAGCGTCTACAGTTAAAGCTGCCGGCTACATAGCAATCAGTCATGTGCTTGTAAGAGGTATCTTTAAGGCAGCACTATTATGGGAGGATATAGTGGGGAACATATTAATTATGAGAATGTGATTGAGATTCACCACCAACTCACAAGGGTGAAGACCTCCCTCCACCCCAGAAACCTAGCCTGCCAGGCTCTTAATAGATGAGAATAAAGGATTCATCCATATACACTCTCTTCCTGTTCTCTGCTTCCCACAAAACTTTGAATTGAAACTAATCACCATTACAAAAACTTATCTTGTGACTAAGGAACAAGCTGGCTAAAAAGAATAATAAATATCACCTGTATCATGCACCTTTTGAAAGACATCATAGTAGAACCAGTGAAAATGCATAAATGCATATGGTTTCTTTTGATGATTCTTACAACATTGATTGTCTTGTGTCCATTGGATCCATTCTTGGCTCCAGAAAGACTTCAGCAGGGGAACCAGAAGGATGCTCTGCAGCCAGGTCAGAATTCAGTGGCAGCTGACTATGCCCTTTAGGGATGTGCCACCATACTGGTACTTGCCATGGAGTGTGGGGTCAACTGTTTCATGATGGATCTGGCCATTGGAGAGATCATTTTGATGGAAAAAAGATGTAAAGATCAAAAGAAAGATCATCTACTGTGTTAGACAGGGTTCTCTAGAGAGATAAAACCAGATTGCTGATAATTTCATATATTTATTTATAAAGATAGTTAGATATATATAACACAAGGAATGAACTGTTAAATTATATACAGATAGATAGATGATAGATAGATAATAGATAGATAGATAATACAAGAAATGAACAGTTAAATTATAAAACAGTACAAATGGCTTAGTGTAACTCACTCCTGTGAGAGAGTTGTGAGACACTAGCAGTCCTTCAAATATAATCTGCTGCCAGGTTTTCCTTTATATATAGAGAGAGTTAGGCTATCTCAGCACAGCAGCCAACCGCAAGGCAGGTCACCAACTGTTAGCCAGGTCACCAAATGCCAGTCCCCAGCTCCAGAGATGTCTTAAAGGGACCTCAACTTACAGTGACACAGTCCACAGGCTAGGCGTCCCACAAGTAGTGTAGCCTGTCAATTGAGGCACAGAACAAGCAAGGTAGCCGCACACTGGTCCGGTGATCAAAGAGCGAGAGACAAGAAAGGCGAGGCACACCGAGCCATTTATCTCTCCACCCTTCAGTTAATCCCACTTGTGTTTATCGGCCAGGCTGGCACAATAAGCTATCTCATCTACCATCTCAATAAAGGCTATGCCAAGGAATTTGATCCTGCTCTCACTGAGTACAGCCATAGGAAGAAATTTTCCCCAGGTAATTTGGCCCCTTGTGGCGCCTGGTACATGGAATCCATGGTGGCTGATGTTTACTGAATGCTGGTCTATGTAGGGATCTTTTTGTACCCTGCCTGACTGAACTGAGCAGAAGCAGCCTGGGACCCCACTTCCCTGCACGTTCCCAGAGGTCAGCAGCTGCCCCCTAAAATGAGGAGACAGAAGAACAATGCCTGGAATGCCTGACTCCCGTAGAACTGGTCGGCCTGCTTTCCAGAGCTGATCAACTGCATCCTGCACCATAAACCTTGCTGCTGCAGCACGGACGCCCCTCTCCCTGCTCTCCTTTAAAAACCCCAGGCCCCGGACAAAGCCTGCGATTTCCCTGAGCTACTTGCTAGACCATGGGGCTTCAACCAGGAGCTCCCCCCCTAATATAACTATTTCCGTTTCTGCTCTCCCTTTGTCCTTTCAGTTATGTTTGTCTGTCTCCCTGTGCCTCAGTTTACCGCTTATTTGGAACCAAAACCTGGGAGGGGGAGGGGCAAGGGGCTCCATGATATCCCGGCCCCGCTTTGGCTGGGACGTAGCCCACCCCTCCTCTCCTCTCGAACGCCTAGTGCCTGCCTGGACGAGTGATTTTTTATTTTTATTTCTGCTGATAACAGGACTCCTGGCACTGGGCCTGGCAGTCACTGTGCCTTCAGACTAGACTAAGGTGCAAAAGTTATCTCTGAGCCTTTGTCTACTTATTTGTGTGCTTTGGGTCTGCAGCTCTGCAGTGCCTTCTCTGAAATCTATTTCCCCTTGTGATCACCCTGAACAAAGGCCTCTGACCAACCTCCATTTCACCAGCCATAAAGCCAGGACCCCTCCCCGTCCTCAGCTTCCATTGTGTCTCTCTCTGATCCAAGGTCCCTGTCTGCTGGGCGAAAGCCACAGGCATGTGCCAGGGAATCTTCCTGTTCTGGGGGGTCCAGGACTCTCCCCTGGGTCCCTAATTCTGGTCGAGATGCCTCAGGGTTTCCAGACTGCTTACTGATGGACAGGTGTGAACAGGAACCAGGGGATGCCCTTCTCCTCTGTTGGTACCCCCTGCAGTTTGAGACACCATGGGAACTCCTTTGTCCCAGGCCCCTAAGGACAGTCCTTTGGGGTGCCTCCTGGCCAACCTTACTGAATTATGTTTGGCTCCTGATCTCCATCCAAAATGCCTGGTCTTTTCCTATAATCAAGTTTGGCCTCTATACCAATTAGACAGTAAGTTGTGCTAGCCAGAAAATGGCACTTTCAATTTTAACATCCTTGGTGACCTTGACAATTTTTGTCAGCGAGCTCACACATGGTCTAAAGTCCCTTACGTCTAGGTCTTTTTCTTTCTTCACTCCTGTCCCTACTACCTGTCACCCTGCTCAAGGTCTCTTAGCCAAACACCCTCTTAATCAGGCCCCTGACAGTACTCCCCCTTGTCTTTCTCTGAACCGCCTGACTCCTTATCTACACCCCCAGTAAAGCCTCCTCCATATTCTGGGTATCCCTCACCATCACCTCCCTTCGCTACCCCCTCAACTCCCAAAGGCTGAGGCGACTGCACCCCTGACACCTGACCCCTGCCTGGAGTCCCGGCTCCCTGGAGTCTCTCTCTCTCCACCTTCTCAGCTCCCACCCTGCTCAGCCTCCTCTGAGGCAACGCCCGCAGCTTCCCAAACCCCACAGTCGCTGTTACCTTACTCAGGCTTACAACCTCACTGAACATGATATTTAAACTAAAGAAGCTGAGAATGGCCCTAAGACCCCTATCTGTGACCTGGTAAACATGGAATTTAAAGTTTTTACACCCGAGAGGAAGAGGCAGAAGTGGAGCGCAAATCCAGGCTTGCTAGACGCTAATTAGCAAACCCAAGCCTTGGCCACCACTCTGAAGCTGCAGGAGGGAGGGGTCAGAAGACCCCAGGAAGTGTCGCCCATGCCAGAATCCTGCTTCAAACGCTGTGGGAGACCCCGACCACCCAGCAAACCTTGCCCTGCAAGTGGTCAACAGAACCACTGGAAAAGCGACTGCCCCACAGCACCTGGCCACGGAGTCAGTCGCTTCAAACTCGGACGCGCTGTTGGCACTGCTGAAACTAGCAACCGATGACAACTGAAGAAGCCCCTCACTCGGTGGCCCCAGTAACACACACCTTTCCCCACCCCCCACCC
>NW_022104553.1:35199873-35200907 GCF_000313985.2 Echinops telfairi
GCTTCATTTTTCTGCAGGTAAGTATCCATTTTTTCCAGCACCACTTGTTAAAAAGGGTATCACCTTCCCATTAGATATTTTTTGGTCACTTATCAAAGATCATTTGTCTGTATGCTGATGATTTTATTACTGGGTTTTCAGTTATTTTCCATTGATATGAGTATCTGTCATTGTACCAATACCATGCGATTTTGACAACTGTGGCTGTATAGTATATGCTAAAGTCAGGTAAGGCAAGCCCTCCCACTGTGTCCTTCTTCTTGAGGAAGTTAGTTCTCTGCTAATTCTGGGCTTCTTCCCTCTCCATATGAAGTTGGTAATCAGTTTTTCCATTTTTTGGAAGAAAAATGGGGGTAATTGTATCGGGATTGCATTAAACTTATATAGTGCCTTTGGCAGAACTGCCATCTTGACTATACTGAGTCTTCCAATCCATGAGCATGGGATATTCTTCCATTTGTTGAGGTCGCCCTTCGTTTCTTGTAGTAGTGTCCTGTAGTTTCCCCTGTATAGGTCTTTTGTTCTTTTAGTCAGGTATATCCCTAGATATTTCTATTTGTATTTGGCTATTGTGAAGGGCACCACCTTTTTGATCTCCTCTTCTGTGGTCTTATCCTATGTGTATAGCAGTCTGATGGACTTCTGTTTGTTGATCTTGTATCCTGCCACACTGCCAAACTCCTCTATCGCTTCCAGTACTCCCCTTGTGGAACTTTTGGGATTTTCCATATATAAAATCATATCATCTGCAAATAACGATAGTTTCACCTTTTCCTTCCCCAGGCGAATACCTTTGATGTTTCTTCTTTGCCTTATGCTGTTAGCTAATACCTCCAGGACGATATTAAATAAGAGTGGGGACTAGGGGCATCCTTGTCTGGTCCCCTTTTTCAGTGGGATTGTGTTAGTCTTTTCTCCATTGACTACCACGTTGGCTGTTGGTTTTCATATATAGCTTGTATTGTCTTGGGGAACTTTCCTTCCATTCCTATCTTCTCAAGTGTCTTAAACAGGAATTGGTGTTGGATGTTGTC
>NW_022104553.1:35202239-35206542 GCF_000313985.2 Echinops telfairi
CTATAATTGTTGAAGCTGTGATTTCTTTTTTCATCTTTTGGAGTGTTTGATTGACATATTCCACGGGTCTCTCATTCGGGGAATATATGTTTACAGTGCTTAGTGGTTCTTTATCTACCATTCCCTTGAGCATTATATAGTATCCCCCCTTATCTATTTTTATGGTTTGCATTTTGAGGTCAATTTTATCCGAGATTAGGATTGAAACCCCTGCTTTTTTTGAACTGCTGTTTGCTTGGTTTGACTTTCTCCAACCTTTGATTCTCAGCCTATTTTTGTCTGTAACCTTGAGGTGTGTCTCCTGTAGGCAGCAGATTGATGGGTTGTGTTTTCTAAGCCAGTCTGCTAGTCTCAGTCGTTTAATGCCTGAGTTCAGGCCGTTGATATTCAGGGTTATTATCTCCATCTGCGGACTCTGTGATGTCATCTTATACCTTTTGTGCTGGGTGTTTTCCTACTTTCCTTTCTAATTAGTGTGTTGTGCATTTGTGTGTCTGTATCATTCTTGGCTTCTTTCCATCCTTAAGCCAATGCTATTTTAGGGTCTGTTTTCACTTTGTTGTCCTCTGGGGGAGGTCGTTCTATGTAGCGGTCTCTTATTTATGCTTGGTGAGTGTTGTTCTTCTGCCCATATTTTTATATTAAGTCAATATCTGTTTCATCTATTATGGAGCATTGCTATTAAGTGTGTTTATAATTGTTATTCTTCTTGCTGGACTGATCTTTTAATTGTTAAATAATAATTTTATGTATCTCTAGCTACAGGTAATTTTATCTGACATCAGTATAACCACCTGTGCTCTGTTTTGATTACTGGTTGCATGGAAAAAACTTTTCCATCCTTTTATCTTCAGTTTGTGTCCTTATGTCAAATATATCAAAGCTTTGGGACACAGCAAAAACATAGGGCTCAGAGGGAAATTCATGGCAATAAGGGTCTACATTTAAAAAGAAGATTCAAAAAAATAAAATAAAAAGAAGATTCAAAATTAATAACATAAATCAACAAAGTGAATAGATAGAAAAGGAAGATCAAAAGAAGACAAAAACTGATTGTAATAAGAGCTATAAGAGCCCCCCCAAAAAAGATTTCTTTTAATAAAATTATTTTTTAATTAAAAAAATATACCAAGGGTTCAAGTAAAAAGAAAATGCTTTGAAAACGTTGATGGCAACATATGTACAAATGTGCTTGAGACAATGGATGGATGCATGGATTGTGATAAGAGTTGTACGAGTCCCCAATAAAATTATTTTTAAAATAAGTAAAATTTTAAAAAAGAAAAACATTTAAAAAAGAGACAAAAGACATCAGAAAAAAAAGAATATAATAAATCTCAGAACAAATATAAGCAAAATAGGAAATGGGAAAAAATCAACAAAACTAGAAGTTAGTCCTTTGAAAAAGGCAATAAAATTAGACAAATAACTCTAGACTGACCCAAGTAAAAAAATGAGAAACAAGTAATCAAAATAAGAAAAGAAATTGGAAATATCTAGAAACATATTACCTACCTAAACTAATTTAAATAAAGGTTTAAAAAGTGTAATAGGGACTTTTCACACTGTGGCTGCAGCCATGAATCTGTTCAGGTTTCAGAAGAGGCTCGCCTCCAGCGTCTTCTGCTGTGACAAGTAGAAAAGTCTTATTGGACCCCAATGAGACCAATGAACTCACCAATGCCAACTCCTGTCAACAAATCTACAAACTGATCAAAGATGGGTTTATCTGCCACAAGCCTGTGACCGTCCATTCTCGGGTCCAGTCATATATAAGTGAAAGGGTACTGCCAATACTCAAATGCCCAAGAATTTGACCTAGATGAGGACGATGAGGATTCTGCACCAGCTGCTCCAGAGATACTAGAGTCTAAGAAGATTGACCTATCACAGCCTGTACCTGAAGATGAAGGGGAACGTGTTCAAGAACAAGGAGATTCTTATGGAACACATCCACAAACTGAAGGCAGACTAGACTCGAAAGAAGCTCTTGGCTGACCAGGCTGAGCCCCACAGCTCAAGGAAGCAGAGGAGTGACTCCAGGCCAAGAAAGAAGAGATCATCAAAGACTCTGTCCAAGGAAGAATAGCCAAGAAATGAACTCCCCCTCTCTTCTCTCTACATACTAGCCTTGGCAGTTCTATAAAAAAAATAATAAAACCAATCCTTGTATAAAAATAAGTCCATAATAAAAGAAACGGACTACGTCATTAAAAAAATAATTTTTAAAAACCTACCAATAACAACAGCAAAACCTCAGGTCAGATTTCACCAGGGAATTTAACTAAAATTTCAGAGAACTTTTAAAAAACACATAAGAGAAAGGAATATCTCTTAACTCATTCTATAAATAAAGCAGACCACATGCAGAAGCATATGCAGACAGCAAATGAAAGAAAATTATAACCAAGGGCTCAAGTAGAAAGCAAATGTTTTGAGAATGATGATGGCAACAGATGTACAAATGTGCCTGACAAACAATGGATGGGTGTATGGATTGTGATAAGAGCTGTACTAGCCCCCCAATAAAATAATATTTTTTTAAAGAAAGAAAATTACAGATCAGGATCCCTCGTGAGTATAGATACAAAATTCTAGCCAACAAAATTCAACTACATGCTTAAAAAATCATCTGTCACAATCAAGTGGGATTCATAGCAAGGTGGCTCAACAATAAAAAAATCAAGTAAGATCTTTCACCATATAAATTAAACAAAAGGAAAAATATATAGGATCATATCCCTTGATGAAGCATTTGATAAAATATAGTACCTTTCCTTGATAAAAGTTGTCAGTAAAGTAGGATTAGATGGAAAAATTAATTAAGTGCATATATATAAAACCAATGGCCAAAATTGTTTAAATAGAGAAAAACTGAAAATCTTCCCACTTAAATAATGGAAAAGAGGGGGAGGGTATTGTTTATGTCTCCATGGAAATGGGAGTGTGCATCCAAACCCCACCATGGGGCGCCACACCGTTAGGGCAATGTAGCCACAGGGAGTAACTCATGAACAGAGTGGGCTACAGAGTCGGCCCTAATCAGAGCCAGACCCCCTCCTGGTTAGAGTTAGGACTGGGTTAGCATTAGGGTTAGGGTTAGAGTTAGGGTTAAGTTTAGGTTCAGTTTTAGGCCTAGGTTTAGGATTAGGGTTAGCGTTAGAATTATGGTTAGGATTAGGCCTTGTGTTAGGGTTAGGCCTAGGGTTAGACCTTGGCTTAGGGTTTGGATTAAGGTTAGGTTTAGGGTTAGGCCTAGGGTTAGGTTTATGGTTAGGGTTAAGGTTACATATAGGCCTAGTGTTAAGGATGGTTTAGGGTTAGACTTATGGTTTGGGCTAGTGTTAGTCCTAGGGTTAGGGTTATGTTTAAGGTTAGTGTAGGGTTAGGGTTAGGCCTGAGTTTACAGTTAGGGTCAGGGTTAGGGTTAGGTTAAGGCTTAGGGTTAGAGTTAGGGTTAGGCCTAGAGTTAGTGTTTGGTTTAGGATTAGAATTAGTGTTACATGTTGGGTTAGGCCTATGTTTAGGGTTAGGGTTAGGTTTAGGGCTATGTTTAGGGTTAGATTTAGGTCAGTCTTAGGCTTCAGGTTAGGGTTAGGATTAGGGTTTGGGTTAGGGTTAGGGTTAGGTTTGTTGTTAGGGTTATATTTAGGGTTATGTTTATGGTTAGGATTAGGCTTAGGGCTAGGCCTAGAGTTAGGTTTAGGATTAGGGTTAGGGTTAGGGTAAGGCCTAGGTTTACGGTTAGGTTTATTGTTAGTGTTGGTTTTAGGGTTAGTGTTGCAGTTAGTTCTAGAGTTAGGTTTAGGGTAAGGTATATGGTTAGGTTTAGGCATAGGGTTAGGTTTACGGTTAGGGTTGGCCTTTGGCTTAGTGTTGGACTCAGTCTTAAGGTTAGGGTTAGGGTTAGGCCAACACTTACAGTTATGCCTAGTGTTAGGCTTATACTTAGGGTTAGGTTTAGGGTTAGAGTTAACTTTAGACCTAGGGTTAGGGTTAAGGTTAGGCTTAGGGTTAGGGTTTGGTTAAGCCTTGGGTTATGGATAGGGTTAGGTGTAGTCCTTTGATTAGGTTTAGGGTAAGGACTAGGGTTATAGTTAGGTTAAGGTTAGGGTTAGGCCTAGGGTAAGGTTAGGGTTAGGACTAAGATTAGTATTAGGATTAGGTTTTGGGTTTAGTTTGGGTTAGAGTTAGCGTTAGGCCTAGGGTTAGAGTTAGGTGTATATTTAGTGTTAGGTTTAGGGTAAGGGTTAGAATTAGGTTTAGGGTTAGTGTTAAGCCTAGAGTTAGGGTTAGGGTTAGG
>NW_022104553.1:35207073-35229342 GCF_000313985.2 Echinops telfairi
GAAACGATGTACAAATGCGCTTTACACAATTGATGTGTGTATGGATTGGGATAACAGTTGTATGAGCCCCTAATAAAATGTTAAAAAAGAAAAAATATATATTCATTACTAGTAGTAATTACAAAATGAAATTAGGAAATAAAAATTCCATATGAACAGTAAATAAATAAATAAATAAATAAATAAATAAATTTGGGCATAGGTTTAGGGTTAGGGTTAGGGTTAAGGTTAAGATTAGGTTTAGGGTTAGGGTTAGGGTTAGAGTTAAGTTAAGCCTTGGGTTAGGGTTAAGGTTAGCTTTAGTCCCAGGGTTAAGTTTAGTGTAAGGGCTAGGATTATAGTTAGGTTCAGGTTAGGGTTAGGCCTAGGTTTAGGGTTATGTTTAGGTCTAGCATAAGGTTAGGGTTAGGACTAGGATTAGGATTAGGTTTGGGGTTTAGGTTAGGGTTAGTGTTAAGGTTAGCGTTAGGCCTAGAGTTAGAGTTAGGTTTACGTTTAGTGCTAGATTTAGGGTAAGGGTTAGAATTAGGTTTAGGGTTAGTGTTAAACCTAGGGTTGGGGTTAGGATTAGGCCAAGGGTTAGGGTTAGGGTTAGTGTTAGGGTGAGGCCTAGGTTTAGGGTTAGATTTAGGTTTAGGTTAAGGGTTAGGGTTAGGTCTAGGGCTAGGTTTAGAGTTAGGTTAGGGTTAGGCCTAGGGTTACGGTTAGGGTAAGAGTTTTTGGTTAGTGCTAGAGTTAGGGTTAGAGTCATGGTTAGGCTAAGGGTTAGGCTTAGAGTTAGGATTAGGACTTAGGTTAGGGTTTGTGTTAGGGTTAAGGTTAGGAGTAGCGTTAGGGTTAGGGTTTGTTTTAGGGTTAGGGTTAGTGTTAGGGTTGGTCCAGAGGGTTAGGGTTAGGTCTAGGTTTAGCATTAGAGTTAGGGTGCTACAGAGGACAACACTAAACCTACAGGTTGGGGAGAGGGGCCAGCCTGCCACATGCCCACCTGGAAGCAAACCAAGAAGGAAAAAAGAGAATGAGGGTCTACATCCCATATTTACACACCAACCCCTAAGGATGACGTCCCAACATGCAGTGGCTAAGGCACAGAGAGAACTGTAGAGCTGACAACAACTGGAGACATGATATGTCCCCTGACTGGAGCATACCACAACAGATGACAATACTGGGGACACACAGTGGGGAGTGAGTCACATCTGAACCCCCCACAGTGGAGTGAACTAAGAAGGGAACATAATAGATCAGCAATGGGAGAAAAACAATGTTACAAAGCCCTTGAGGAGCCCCCAAAATAGACTTATGGGTACAAAAGCAGTTTCTGGAACCCCCAGGACTGGTGGGAAGATAGTCATAAAGGTTAGTGAATAGACCTGGAATTATGTATGCTTTTTCTCAAGTTTTTTTTGTTCAATCTTTTGTTTTCTTTTTATTTTGTCTTCGTTATTGTTGGTTTGCTTACCTATATAAGATAGGCATGAGAAGCAAGTCCGAGCAGGAAACAATGGAACCAACGGTTTCAGAGGGACTTGGGGGGAGAAGGATGTGGGGAAAGGGAACAGTGAGCAAACTATGCCATAGACAGGGGAACAACTAGGGAATTTAAATCAACAACAAGGAGGACATAGAGATCCTGTGGGTTTTGGAGCAACAGCAATCTAGCTGAGAGGAATTACTAAGTGACAGAAGAAGGGCAAGCGTGAGAGTAGGACAAGAGGAAGGTAAAAGAAAACACAGGAAAGATCTAGGAAGCAAAGCTATGGATAGAGGTATAAACATAGGTGTGCACATATGTAAATATATTAATTCATAAAACTAGAGGTATTGGCCTATGTACATATATTTAAATGACAATACATTTTGGAAGTGGAGTCTTTGGGTCTCTGTCCAAGCCCTTCCTCAATGCAAGAACACTTTGTTCTAACAACCTGGCATTCTGTGATGTTCACCCTCCTGACATAATCACTGAAGACAAAATAAATGGGTGCACAAGCAAATATGGTGAAGAAAGTTGATGGTACCCGGCTATCAAAAGATATAGCATCTGGGGTCTTAAAGGCTTGAAGTTAAACAAGTGGCCATCTATCAGAGAAGCAACAAGCCCACATGGAAGAAACGCACCAGCCTGTGCAATCATGAGGTGTCAACGGGATCAAGTAACAGACATCAGGAGACCCAAAACAAACAAACAAACCAAAAAACACATTGTTGAGAAGGGAAGGGATCAGATCAGAGACCCAAAACCCATCTGTAGACAGTGGGACATCCCTTCACAGAAGAGTCACGAGGAAGGGATGAGTCAACCAGGGTTCAGTATAGCACTGATGAAACATACAATATTCCTCTGGTTCCTGGAGGTTACTCACCCCCCACTGTCATGACCAAAGTCCTGCCTTCCACTTCAGGCTAAACCGGAGCATGTACACTGGTACAGGTAAGAGGTTACCACACACAGAGTCTAGGTCAGAAAACCCCTCAGGAGCAGAAATCGGAGTAGCGCAATACCAGGAGGGTAGGGGTAAGAAGGGGAGAGGAGCGGAGAAAGGGGAACCGATTGCAATGATCAACACATAAACACACACACACACATACACACACACACCTGAGGGAGATGAACAACAGAAATCATGGGGGAAGGGAGACAATGGTTGGTATAAGATATTAAAATAATAATAATTTATAATTTATCAAGGGGTCACGAGGAGGGAGGGAGGCAAGGACGGAAAAAAGAGGAATTGATACCAAGGGCTCAAATAGAAAGTAAATGTTTCTATTTGATGAAAATAAGGATGGCAACATATGTACAAATATGCTTGATACAATTAATGTATGGATTGTTATAAGAGTTGTAAGAGCCCCCAATAAAATTATCTTTTTAAAAAAATGGAAAAGAGACAAGGATGCCCATTACCATCCTTCATACTATTGTACTGGAAGTCCTAGTCAGACCAATGAGGCAATAAAAAAATAAATAAATAAATGTATCCATATCAGAAAATAAGAAGTAAAATTATTCCTATCCAGAGCACCTTAACTCAATGTAAATAAAATAAATATCTGTGAGGGAAAGGCCAGCCCTCCACAACTAATCACAGGTTCGATAGATACAATTGACAAAATAATAATTTATAAATTATCAAGGGTTCATGAGGGAGGGGGGAGCGGGGAGGGAGGGGAAAAATGAGGAGCTGATGCCAAGGCCTTAAGTGGAGAGCAAATGTTTTGAGAATGATGAGAACAACGAATGTACAAATATGCTTTACACAATTGATATATGTATGGATTGTGATAAGAGTTGTATGAGCGCCCAGTAAAGTGATTTTTAAAAGATTATAGAGAACAGGGGGCAGCGGGGAGGGAGGGGAAAAATGAGGACCTAATGTCGGGGGTTTAAGTGGAGAGAAACTGTTTTGAGAATGAAGTACAAATGCGCTTTACACAATTGATGTGTGTATGGATTGAAATAAGAGTTGTATGAGCCCCTAATAAAATGTTTAAAAAATAAAAATAAAATCATAGAGAACATGAGAGATAGAAGAGAGATTGAAATAAAGGAGTCAGACACATTTCATGCTAACATGCTCACCTCAGCCCGGCTTGGTGATCCATGAGGAGATGGGAGACAAGAGGGCAGGAGAAAGGGGGAGGGGAAGGAGGACAAGGAGAAAGGCAACAGAGGAGCAAGGGATTAGGAACCAGGGGAGAGCTGGAGAGAGGAAGGGTATGGGGGCGGGGGGAGAAAGGGAGAGCTGAGGTTCTTTATTGCTAACCAAGGCTTATATATCTTTGGGGGTCATGCAAGTCCCCTAATTACAGGTAAAGACATACGTCTCACAGGAAGGGGTTGCACTATAGGTTATACAGCAGTGAGAGGGGGACAATCTAGGGATATACACGCAATAGGAAGGGGAGGGATTGGAGGTACACATGATGGGGGTGACAAGATGGGCAGATCCTAGATTCAGGATGGCAGCCTAACTTTGGATGTCACTGAGCAGGTTTGACTTGGTCTCTGGCTCTCCACAGAAACCATTATCAGTAGGGTGTGAACCCCACCTACAGGGACCAGACTGATGGCTGCAATCCATTAAGGAGAAGTAGCCCATTGTCCTTAGCAGCAGGGAGTGTGCCCTACCTGTGGTGGGCCCAGACAGTTGTCTGGCAACTGACTTCCTTCAGGGAGGATGTCTGTAAGCATCAATGTTTGGCACATCTTTGGGAGAAACAACTCTGGAAAAAAGTCTCTTTATAATCCCACAATTCCCCTTTTGTTTAATATATAAAATTTAAAAGAGCCACAGGGGCGAAATGGTTATTTTCTATACATTGAAAGCTGTCAAGGCAGAATTTAATGACCAAATTAATATAGCTCAAAATTCAGGCTTATGGTAAACATTTTGAATCCAGGCACGGGGGATAGAATCTTCCCTATGCCCATCTGTTACTGGGGGAAGGTATGAGAGGGGCTAGATGCAGCTGTTCCCTATCCCCTTGTCCTCCTTCCCCTCCCCCTTTCTCCACGTGAACCACCAAGCAGGGCTGAGGTGAGCATGCTACCATGAAATGTGTCTGACTCCATTATTTCAATCTCTCTTATATCTCTCATGCCCTCGATGGCTTTATTATAATCTTTATATATCTCAACCATGCAATTGTGCCTGTCGAACCTACGAATAGTTGTGGATTGCCTGCCTTTCCCCCACAAATGGCACCCAACGTGGGGCAATAAGAAAAGAACTCTTTAGAGTTATACCCCATGTAACAATTGTACGGTCCCACCGGAATGTAGAGTGAATCTGAAAATTGTGTGAAGTGAGGATCCGGTGTAGGAATTGGCAGATAAGTAGTGGAAATAGTGAATATTTTAAAGAGGTCAATGGGGCAAGGTAAAAATAAACCTGAAACTTATGGCACTATGCTCATCTGCTTACTGAGAAGACAGGGCATAGATGTAACAAGATGCAATGTTTTCTAAAAGTAGTAAAAAGATACAATCCATGGTTCCCAGAGGAAGGAACTTTCAATCTAGAGATTTGGGAGGAGGTCATTGTAAACTTAAAGAAAGCATACAGAGATGGGGAGAATATCCCGTTGGAGACCTAGTCTCTGTGGGTTCAAGTTAAGATGATCTTAGTAACTTTGCAGGAGGAAAACAAAGAGGGTTATCCGTCTAGTGAGAAGTCTTGTGTCTTTCCAAATCTAGAAAAGCAAGCTAGAGTCTCTTTGCATAAGCATGAGTTAGGTGATGAAATTTTAGGAAAAACTGAAGAAGCAGGGATTTATTTGTTATCTAAGGCCTCTGATTATAAACGAAACCTCATGGCCAAAGCCTATATGCCCTCAGGGGACTGCAGACTCCAAAGGTCTAAAGGTGATAAAGCACTAGAGGAAGTGAATTCCAAGACCCAAAGCGAGGCTATTAAACAATATCAGGAAGCTCCCTTGCTTTCAAAGGTAGGGAAAGCAAAGAAACAAAACCAGCATGTTAATGAGAAACCTCTGAGATACCCAAACCTTAATCTGGTGAGAGGCAGGCAGAATGGGTATCAGACCGATGAGAAGATTTTAGACAGAGCTGAGAAAACTAAGCCTGAGTCAGTGGGGTACATCATAGTAAAAGCATCTGCTCCCCTGCTGGAGTTTAGCATAAGAAAGACTATAGATTGTAAAACGATTAACCAAGCCAGTGCTGGAGGTAAAGAGATTAGCCCCAAAGAAATGCAAACTAAGAGAGTTAACATAGAAGATGAAATTCAGGAAGTGGAGTTTCAAGATATACTGGTTGAGAAGATCAGCTCAGAAAATAGAACCAAAGAGGCTAAGTATAGGAAAGCGCCTTTACTTTTAAGGGTAGAAAGAGGAATTGCAGAAGGCAATTTAGAATTTAGAATATTGTATCCTGTTAGAGTTGTTAACAGACAGCCTTACAGGGAACACCCACAAGGAATTCACAGTGAGTTGCTGAAAAATCTCAAGCAGGCAGTCAATGATTATGGCCCAGACTCTCATTATGTAATTAACATGATAAGGTCTTTAGCGATGTCTGAGCGCTGGACCCCTGCTGACTGGAGAGATTTGGCAAAAGTATGTCTTAACCCTTCAGAATTTTTACAATATTGTATGTGGTGGGATTTTACAGCCCATTCACAAGTTCGTAAGAATGCTGAGGATGGGATAGATGTAGGAACTCATCAATTGCTAGGGGATGAGAATTATGTCACAGTTGAGTCCCAACTACAGCTTATTTAACAGACAATAGCACATATACGAGAAGTCTGCCTAAAGGCCTGGGAAAAGATAATTCCATCAGAAGAGAGAAAGCCGAGTTACATGGCTATAAGACAGCAGAATGATGAATCCTATGATGACTTTGTGTCCCGTTTGGAAAATTCTATTTCCAAATGTGTAAAAAATGTCTGGGCAGTAAAAAGACCTACTGGATAAGTTATCTTATGATTTCTCTAATAAACACTGTAAAAATGCCTTGCATCCCTACAGGGAACAGGGCATGCTGATATGCAGAAATGTAGAGACCGAGGAATACAAGGCCAACGTCATGGCAGCTGCCTTGGCAAATTACACCAGACCTAGAAGAAAATGCTTTAGTTGCAGGAAGACAGGTCATCTTCAAAGAGAGTGCAGGCAGCACAGGCCAATTAGCCTGGCCACAGAAATCAAGCCCTGCCCTGCCTCTGAGCATGGGCCAGTGCCACCAAGATCTGGTTTAAAAGAACCTGAACTTTGTCCCCACTGCAGGAAAGGAACTCATTGGGCTAGTCAATGTCGCTCAAGGTTCAACAGCAAAGGATTGCCGTTAGCAAAGATTTCCCAGCAGAAAAATAGAGGAAAGAGCTTGATTCAAGCCCTGCCCAACAGAGCTTGGAAGGCAAAGCCTCTGCCTAACCCAGCAAAAGAATCTTTGAACGGCAGTTATCGCAGGTATCACCCAATCTCACAGCAGGAGACCAGACCTAGCCAAACTTGCAAAAGCCCAGCCTCTGCTCTCCCTGCAGTAAGTTTGACTACCAAGAAAAGGCTCAGAAACCCTCACAACAGTTTGTTGATTCTAAAATGCAGGAGCCTCTCACTGAAAAAGTAATACAGCTTTCATCAGGAAGATTTAACCTAAGTACTCAAGGAATTCAAATTAATACTGGAGTTGATCAGAGTTGTGAGGAAAAGCCAAAAGCTGTGATTAAATCACAAATTATTAAGAGTGGTAATTGGGGTCTGCTACCTTAAAAGAACTATGGGACGTTTATTAGGAAAGTCCAAAGTAAATTCTCAAAATGTTTTTATGGTTACTGGAATTATTGATAAGGATTGTGAAGAAGAAATTAAGGCAGTGATAAAATCTGCTGTACCATGGTTTATAAAGAAGGAAGATGGCTTAAGCCAATTTTTGCTTCCTTGCATTCGTACAGTAAAAATTTATACCTATCAAGAAATCTCACTTGAGAAGTCTGACCACCCTATATTAAATCAAGGGGTCATTTGGAATGTTGTTGTGGGGAAACAACAGTGCCCCCACATGGAATTAGAAATTGTAGGGGAAAGGTTTTTAAACTCTGGATATCAGGTCATTTCCTTAGGGCATTCACCAGGGCCTAAGACCCACCCACTAACTTCCTCTAAACTTAGCATGGAAGGAGTGATAGAAGTTAACCAGATCAGAATATTTCAAGATTGTAAAATCCTACAGTGTAAACTGGTAAACTTAGAGAAAAAATGTCTGTTCGGTAAATTAGTTCAAAAACAGCTGGACAAATTTATTAAGAATTTTTTCAGTCTTTCAAATCATCCTGAGTGTGGTAAGAAGTTCTCACAATTAGTTAGCTCTCTCAGTTCCCTGAGAGGTGGGAGTTACATTACAATGAACTTCTATCTAAGTAGTTACACTGGTCCCAAACTTAGCAAGTTAACTGAGATTGCTATCAATGCTTTGAGATCTACATGGTTAAAACAAAAGGAAGAGAAGAGAAATCTTATGTGTGACAAAGTTCATTTAGTCATTTTAACCAAAAAAAAAATGTTCTCCTTACTGAAAGCTTGCAACAAAATTAGGACAGATAAACTCATTTTCACTTCTACAGAGAAAGCTGATCCTAAGAAGTCACAAGAAGATTGAAAACGTGTTTGGGATTCAGGTCCATTTGTCACCTGGAGAAAGGGCCATACATTTATGTTTTTGCAGAATAAAGCTGATGGACTCCCCTTAGAAGGATGCAATCACGTTTGGAGAAAGATAAAGAACACGGAGGAGAAGGAGAGACCATCCAATCTTAATCATGATTCTGTTTCGAAGTTGCTGACACCTCGAAAGGAAGGTCTGTTTGTTTATATTTTCACAGACAAAGGAGATAGGTGGATTTCTCTTCAGCCATCAAGGTCCAGAAGAAAGAAGGAAAGCTGATGTGTTAACTGACCCTGTCCTGCTATTAAAGTTATTCAAAACGTCAAGCAGACTTCACAGATTCCTGAGAATGATGATCACTGCCTGCTGAGATATTTCATCCATTGCTGATACTGTCTAAGGGACACTCCGGGACTCTATCAAAACTGAACATTTTATACAATAGTGACTGGACTATTGCAACAGACTGTTCTTTTGCTGAAAGATCAAGATTTTGGACTTGTCAATTAATGTTATAATGTGATTGGAATGTAACTGATTTTTGTATAACTCCTTACCCATATAATGAGATATTGCATGATTTGGATTTGAATAGGAAACATTTGCAAGGGTTTAAGGGAAACATTTCATTAGATGCTGATCAGCTTAAGAAGGATATTTTGTATACATATACAAAGGATATTAAGAAAGATATTTTGTATACATATACATATATCAGAGCCAGGCATCTCCTGGCTCTCATATAATTAAGCAATTGGTGGATAACGTCAAAGGATTGGATCTGCGAGCATGGGTTCAAAGTATCTCTCATAGGCTGGGTTCCAGCCTAACAGTGCTGCTCATAATCAGTTTTTGTCCTAGCTATCACGTGTTGCTTCTATAGAAAGCTAAGACATGTGAAGGAGAATCATACGGCCTCCATGGCACTTTTGAAGTTCATGCATAAAACAAACACTGTGGGGAGCAGAGAATGGGAAGAGAGTGTTTAAGGATCAATCCTTTATTCTCTTGCAAAGAAACCTGGCAGGCTAGGTTTCTAGAAGTGGAGGAAGACCTTCACCCTTGTGAGTTGTAGGTAAGTCCTAATCACATTCTCATGATATTGTTCCCCACTTTATCCTCGTATATGGTGCTGTCTCTTACAAGCACATAGCTGATTGCTGTGTGGCCGGCAGCTTTAACTATAGAAGTGGACATTCCTATTGGCTCTATTTCTTCCCGCCGTGGCATACAGCCCCTCTCATACCTTCCTCCAATAGTAGATGGGCATAGGGAAGACTTTATACCCCATGCCTGGATTCCAAATACTTACCATAAGCCTGACTTTTTGACTATATCAATTTGGTCATTAAATTTGCCTTGGCATCTTTCAATATATAGAAAATAACCACTCTGCCCCTATGGCTCTTTTAAATTTTATATATAAAACAAAAGGTGGAATTGTAGGATTATAAAGAGACTGTTCCCCAGTTTTGTCTCCCACAAAGATATGTCAAATATTAGAGGTTGTTTGCCAGCACATGGTGGGAGGTCAGATCCATTCAGTTGCCAAACCACTGTCTGGTCCCACCACAGGTAGTGCCCACTCCCTGCTGCTAAGGGCAATGTGCTACTTCTCCCTAAAGGCTTGTGGCCATCAGTCTGGCTCCCTCTTCTCTCCCCTCAGTTTTTTTGGTCCTCTCTCCCCCATTGTCACTCCCCTGTTCCCTTTCCCATTGTCCTCCTTCTCCTCCCCCTCTCTCTTACTCTCCAGTCTCCCATCTCCACTTGGACCACCAAGTGGGACTGAGGTGAGCATGCTACCATGAAATGTGTCTGACTCCATTATTTCAATCTCTCTTCTATCTCTTATGCTCTCTATGAGTTTATTATAATCTTTATATATCTCAACCATAAAATTGTGCCTATCAAACCTGCAAACAGTTTTGTGGGGGCCTGCCTTTCCCCCACAAAAATCCTCACACATAGCATCATAAGTAGAGAAAAAGATTAAAGTTGTCAATGATTTCATTTTGCTTGGATCTAAAATTAATGCTCAAGGAAGCAAGAGTCGCAAATCAAATTATGATGGTGAGGAGGACATAGAATGCTTGGTGGAGCCTGATCAAGTGCAATGTAGCCAAAAGGAATTACTAAAAGCCAAATGAATGTTGAACATAATAGTGGGAGAAGAGAAAAGTAAAGGGAAATAGAGGAAAGAACTAGGAGGCAAAGGGTATTTATAGAGGTATAAATACAGGTATGTACATATGTAAATATACTTAAATATATTTATATATAATAATAGGGTCATAGATCTATGTACATATATTTATAGGTTTAGTATTAAGGTAGCAGATGGACATTGCGCCTCTACTCAAGTACTCCCTCAATGTAAGAACACTTTGTTTTAATAACCTGGCATTCTGTGATGTTCCCCTTCCCAACATGGTCGCTGAAGACAAAATGGGTGCATAAGCAAATGTGTTGAAAAAAACTGATGGTGTCCAGCTATTAAAAGATATAGCATGTGGGATCTTAAAGGTTTGAAGATAAACAAGCAGCCGCCTAGCTGGAAAGCAACAAAGTCCTCATGAAAAAAGCACAGCAGTCTGTGTGATCATGAAGTGTCAACAAGATTAGGTATCAAGCATCAGAAGATCCAAAACAAGCAATCATATCAATGCAAATGGGAGGGGAGACGTTGTGGAGACCCAAAGCCCATCTGTAGACATCCCCACGCCGAAGGGTCAAAAAGAAGAGATGAGCCAGCCAGGGTGCAGTATAGCACCAACAAAACATACAACATTCCTCTGGTTCTTTAATGCTTCCTCACCCCTACTATCATGACCCCAATTCTACCTTACAAATCTGGCTAGACCAGAGCATGTACAGATAAGAGTTCTTGACACATGGAATCCAAGACACATAAACCCCTCAGGATCAATAATGAGAGTAGGGATACCATGAGAGTAGGGGGAACGTAAGGGGGGAAAGGAGGAACTGATTGCAATGATCAACATATAACACCCCCACCACCACCACCACCACCACATGGGTCATGAACAGCAGAAACATGGGTGAAGGGAGACAGCAGACAGTGTAAGATATGAAAATAATAACATAATTTATCAAGGGTTCATGAGGGTGGAAGGGTTGAGGAGAGAGGGAAAAAATGAGGAGCTGATTCCAAGGGTTCATGTAGAAAAAAAATGGTTTGAAAATGATGGTGACAACATATGTACAAATGTGCTTGACACAATGAATGTATGGATTGTTATAAGCACTGCAAGCGCCCCCAATAAAATGATTTAAAAAGAGAGAATCAAATTACATATTATATTGAGAAAATTTGTGGTACAAGACCCCCTTAAAGAGAAAAGATGTTACTTTGAGGACTAAAGTGTGCCTGACCCGTCAAGGTGTTTTCAAAATCCTCACAATCATGTGAAAGCTGGACAATAAACAATGAATAAGAAAGACTGTCGAAGAAGGCATGCAATTGAATTATGATGTCGATGAAGAATATTGGAAGTGTGCACGGTGGACCACCATAAGAGCCAAGCTATCTTGGAAGAAGTACAACCAGAATGCGCCTTAGAAGCAAGAATGGAGAGACTTTCTCTCACATACTTTGGACATGTTATCAGGAGACACTAGTCCCTAGAAAATAACAACAGGCTTGGTGAAAGGTTTGAGAGACGAGAGACAGAGACTAGAGACAGAACATGGGTATTAATGAGTTTTATTTGGGGGGTAATGGGACTTACAGAGATCAAAGAAAGTGAGGTAAAAGGTATTAGCGTAGTTGAGGAAGGTCAGAGCTGTGTGAAAAGAGGAGAGGACTAGCTTAAAAGCTCATAAGACCCTCCGTTGCAGAAAAGAGAAACAGGTTGTTTGTTTCTTTGATCACGTTGCAGGAAAGAGAAACAGGTTTGTTTGTTTTAATCATTTTGTTGGGGGCTTGTACAGTTCTTATCACAGTCCATACGTCCATCCTTTGTGTCAAGCACATTTGTACATATGTTGCCAACATTGAAAAACAGGTTTTAATACAAACCGACTAGCACACTACAATAGGGTTGGCAAGGAAAGGGTTCATGGCTCTGGTGCCACAGCCGCTGCCTTCAGTGCAGGGAGCCCGCAGTTGAAGAAGAATCAGGACAGAGGTTTGTGGATAGGAGCCAAGGAAGGAGCTTGTAGAGGCCACAAGCATTCCAGGAAGCCACGGTCTCTCTGGTCAGGTCACCTAGGGTGGCTTACGCATGGTTTGACACGTTTCCCCAAAATAGCATGTACTCTTCTGAGACTGTACAACCCGAAACGCCTTCTGTCCTTGATAAAAGCCCACACATCAGGCTTCGGCGTGAATTCCTTCTCAAGCGAAGCCCAGAACCGAGGTGTTTCCTACCCAAGAAAGCTAACATTTGTGGTACCGTGTGACTTGGAGATAATTTTTGATGACACTAAGACACAGCGGGGGATGTCCCCGGGACCTGTGGGAACCACCCCACCCCCACCCCACCCTGTGTGTCTATCTTCCCCTGTGTTATCCGCCTTTATGTTGGGCTGGGTGTCTGCCTTTCTACCCTTCGAAGGCCATGCATGCTTCCCCCAGCCTCACTTCCTGGGATGCAATTGAAACACTGCAGCCCACAGTGTTTGGGAATTTCGGTCCCAAAACCCTTTTTGATTTTCAGTGGTCCACTCTGTGCTCCGGCCAGCAAAACAGCTGTGTGCACAAGTGTAAACTCTGTTGGTCTCTGCAGAATTCTGGTTCCCTCGCACCCCACCCCCACCCCACCCCCGTTTACGGGCAACCAAGCACGTGGCCTCCTGCTGACTTCTGCAAGATGGCGCCCAGAGCTCCAATCATGTGGGGGTGCGGTACTTAGTGGGCTAGCCCCACCCAATTCCCCCCGGGACCAGCCCTGCCTAGTCCCCTGGTGGTCAGCCTGGGTTGCCCCTACAGACCCCCCCACCCTTTGTTTTACAAACAAGCTGGTTGGTCCTGTTGGGTGTTCCTTTAGCTTCCAGCCTGAGTTCTGGTTCAGTTTTTTTCCTACCAACTGGATTTTACTTTGCCAGAGCCTCGGCAAAAGGTATTCGAAAGCTAGGCCCCTGAATAGCTGCTAACTTTTGTTTCCAAAGGCTTTTCGGTCCCATGCCTTAAGTCCCGGGCCATGCACATTCCTGGTACAGTTCCACTGTGACAGTGTGTGTCCAGCAAAAAATCCTGTGTTAGACAGGGTTCTCTAGAGAGACAAAACCAAATTTCTGATAATTTAATATATTTATTTATAAAGATAATTAGATATATAACAAGAAATGAACTATTAAATCATATACAGATAAATATATAATACAAGAAATAAACAGCTAAATTATAAACACTACAAATGGCTCAGTGCAACTCACTCCTGTGAGAGAGTTGTGAGAGACTAGCAGTCCTTCAAGTCTAGTCTGCTGCCAGATCTTCCTCTATTTGTAGAGAGAGCTAGGCTATGTCAGCACAGCAGCCAATCACAAGGCAGATCACCAACTGCCAGTCCCGTTTCAGAGATGTCTTAAAGGGACCTCAACTTACAGCAACACAGTCCACAGGCTAGGTGTCCCACAGGTAGTGTAGCCTGTAAATTGAGGCACAGAACAAGCAAGGCAGCCACACACTGGTCCGATGATCACAGAGCGAGAGACAAGAAAGGCGAGGCTCACCAAGCCATTTATCTCTCTGCCCTTCAGTTAATCCCACATGTGTTTATCAGCCAGGCTGGCACAATAAACTATCTCAGATCCCATTTCCCTAAACATTCCCTGAGCCTATTGACAGGTCTCTCCTCCCTTTCAAAGGTTTGGGAAGGCTGCTCATACCAGTGGTTGCCTTTGAAGGCTATTGGGAAACCACTCCAAGCTGTGGCCCACCTTGCTTGTGTTAGGTAGCTAGCATAGGGATTGAGGTGTCCATTACGCATGCTCAGAGGTTCAAGCTTCTGGCCAGGAAGGGATGGTACACCTAGGTGGGCATTACACCTGGATTGGCCTATCAGCCAGGTGAATTTGATTCAGCCAATAGGGTCAACCAGTATTGTTGACCACGCCTCCCAATGGGGCCCCTGGAAAGACCAGAGGTTCTGCTCTGGGCTCTCTCTCTTGACCAACAGCTGCTACACAATGTAGTACAATGGGGCCGTGGTCTGGAGCGGCCAGGCCACAGTCCAGCAACCGTGCCACGGACTCTGTCTGGCTTGTGTTCCATTGACTGTAGAACCTGAAACTGCTCCTATTCTCTGTAAACGCACTTGGATCACAAACCAGGCTTTGGCGTGAATTCTTTCTTGTGCGGAGCCAAGGACCGAGGTATATATCTCTCCCCCGAGAGATCTAACATAATTGGGTGCTATGTGACTCAGATAAGCCGGCTCAGATACTTTCCTGGACCTGGCCCTCACATCCTGGTCTTACGGGTTTTCTGGCACCTTCTGGACTCTTTCACCTCACCGCCCTTGGGAGATGGCACGTAGCTGGAAAGGAAGCCAGGCTGAACTCCTCCTGCAAAACACTGGAGGCGGACAGCCCCCAAAACCGACTCATGGGGATACTCAATGTATTACCGCAGCCCCATCCTTTTGTGTCCGTCTTTTCATCTATTCTTCCTGGTATACGGGATTTTACGTCTGCCTTTCTGTGCCTGCCTTCCCGGGAACTTGTGTGCCTATTCCAGTCTGGATTTCTGGGAGGGGACTGGGACGCGGTTGCTGCAGGGTGGGAGGATTTTGATTCCCAAAGACTTTTCGAGTCTCAGTGGTCTGCTTTGTGCTCCTCCGGTCAGCTAGATGGCTGTGTGCGCCCGGCGTAAACCCTGCTGGTTTCTGCAGGACTCTGGCTCTGGTGGCTGGCCCCATGCTGGCTTTCAGCTAGGCCGCAAGCTGTGGCCGCCATTTTCCCAGTCACGTGACTCTCCGTGCCCTGGCAGCATGGCACCACCGGGTGTCTGCCATTTTGGCTGTGGGGCAATGGAGCACGTGACCCTGGCCAAGATGGCACCCACTGCTCCAAACACGTGGAGGGACGGTGCCTAGATAGCTGGTTGCTTAGAGCCCGGGAGTTAGCCCTACCTAGCCCCGGGAGACTTCCCCGCCATTCCCTTTGGCTGTCTCCTGGTTTTTCAAACAAGCTGCTGTAGTGTTCTACCAGTGTGGGTTTCTTCCTTGCTACTGGCTAGTTCTCCGTTGCCCAGGCCTAGGCCAAAGGCGTTCGGAAGCCGAGCCCGAGTAACTGTTAACTTTCGCCTTTCAGTGATGCTGCCTCCGGCACTTTTGGAGACAGCTCTTAATACAGCTCAGCTGCCACAAATTTCCAGCCAGGAATTCTAATTTCCCTAAAGGTTCCTGAGCTGCCGGATAGACGTCCCTTCCCTTCAGAGATTTGAGAGTGTGCTCCTGCCAGCAAGCATCTTTGAAGGCCATGGGGCCATGCCAAGCAGTGGTCCTCCTAGCTTGTGGTCTAGAAAATGGTCGGACCTAATGTCGGCTACAGCGACTGGTCTTTGACCCCTTCCCTCAGCCGGAGGCACCTGCCTGAGGCCTTAGATTCACAGCACCCCAGAGGTGTGCACTGAAGCTGCGGTTATTGACCTTGAGGCATCAAGCTCTCAATAACCTCCTTGTTTTGTGTTTTCTAGATGGGACTTACCAGCTCGATAGCCAGGAATTGCCCCCTCAGATGTATCTTGTGTAATTGGGATAGATTTGATCCAGAGAAGCTGGACAAACAGAAGCTGATTTCACTTTGCAACTCTATTTGGCCACAGTATCTTTTAGAGAAAGGAAAATCGTGGCCAGAGAATGGTACATTCTCAATGACTCAGCTAGAACATTTTTGTGGAATGATGGGGAAATGGGCAGAGATCCCATATGTTAGAGCATTTTTCCTTTTGCTGAGCAGTAGAGACCTTCGTTCCCAGTGCACCCAGGACCCCAGTGCACCCAGGACCCTGGACTTAGGGGCAACTATTCCCCCAGCACTGAAACAGCCCTGAACATTCTACCCATAGTAGAAGCAACAGGGCAAGTTGGTCCCCAGGCAATTTACAAGCCTTTTACTCTATTTGAACTCAAGCAAATGAAAAGTGATTTGGGCGGTGACGCTAACAAACCCGAACACTTCCAGCACCTCACCCTAGCCTGTGATCTCACCTGGAAGATGTCATGGTCATCCTGGGACAGACTGTGACAGACTTTGAGAAAGAACAAGTGCTCAAAGGTGCTAGGGAGTTTGCAGAGGAGTTACATGTGGTGAATGACAAGTACCCTGTAGGGGAAACCGCTGTACCTTTAACTGACCCTGCTTGGAATCATAGTGAGCCTCAGGACAAGTGGGCATGGGAACATTTCCTGGTGTGCATCACAAATGGACTAAAGTAGGTAGGCAAATGGCCATTAATTATGGCAAAGTGACAGTGATTCACCAGGGACCTGCGGAGCCTCCTGGAGGCTTTTAGAGTGACTAAAGGAGACCCTGAAGAATCATACTGCTATAGATATAGAATCCTATGAGGGGCAAGTCTTAATCAGGGACCAGTTTCTGACACAGGCTGCACCGCACATTCATAAGAAGCTCCAAAAACTAGTGCAGAAGCCTGAAGGAGCTACCCTAGAGGAGATGGTTGCTTGTGCTAATATGGCCTTTTACAATAGGGAGCAGGAAGGGGAGGTTCGGGCCCAGGAGAAGGAGAGAAGGAAGGGCATCCGGCATGCCCAGGTATTGGCTGCACTTAATAACCGACACCCGTTGAATGCCTCCCAGGTTTCTCAGACCTTTGAACCAGGTACCAGATACTACATTTGCCAGCAACTGGATCATTAGGCTAAAGCTACCCTAACCAGAACAAGCCTCCTTGGACGCCAGGTTTCCATTACAAGCAGACCAGCCACTGGGCTGGCCTCTGTCCTAAGGCCAAAAACCTGGAGGAGGGGCACCCACAGGCCAACGTGCAGCTGATAACGGAGGAGGATTGAAGGCACCCGGTCCAGACGGCCCAGCAGCAAGAGATAGCTGTTACTGGTCTGGAGCTTAGGGTGAGCATCGATGTGACAGGTAGGTCAGTAAATTTCCTTTTAGATACTGGGGCCACCTATTCTGTCCTTATCTCCTTCCCCGGACTCCTGGCACCTGCTCCATCCTGGAAGTGTCAGGAAAACCTGTATTTAAACATTTTACTGAACCTCTCAGGTGCCTATGGGATAACTTCTATTTTTCTCATAGCTTCCTAGTAGTCCCTGAATGTCCAGCTCCTCTCCTAGGCTGAGATATACTGTCTAAGCTACACACCTGTGTAGTCATCGGGCCTCATCCTTGTCCCTCTACAGCTTTCCAAATGTTCCTCATGGTGGAGGAGCCACAGATTCCCCCACTGAATCCGTGGGAACAAGCCATAACCCCTGAAGTTTGGGGCATAAGAGTCCCCGGCAAAGCTACCCCTGTAAAGATTTTCCTAAAAGATCTTACCCAGTTTCCCCGTCAGCGACAGTGTCCTTTGAGACCTGAAGCCATCAAAGGATTACAAACCCTTATTAGTAAGTTCCTCCAACATGGACTTTTGGTCCCTATTAACTCCCCCTGTAACACCCCCATATTACCAGGTAAAAAGAAAGATGAGTCTTATTGGCTGGCCCAAGACCTCAGGATAATAAATGAAGCAGTGATCCCACTGCACCCAGTAGTGCCAAACCCTTGTACCCTCCTAGGGGAAATTGTGAATGCTTTTACCCTGTTCCTGTGTTTACAGTGACCAAACACTCATTCATGTTAGTCCTAAGATTTCTATTTATTTCCTGTGACACTTACCTAAACTCCAAGGGCACCACCACCTCACAATCTTACCCTTGTCTCACTTAAACCTGTTTGTGCGCTTCTTTCTTTTTCCAGAAGTTCTCTGGTTCCCAAGGCCTCAGAACCAATGTGTCATTTCCTGGACCACCTCAACCTCATCCATCCTGGGCCCTGAGCAGACAACCCCTTTCAACAGAGTAGGAAGGGTGTGGACCCAAAGCCCCACTTCGCCCCTTTTGTCAGCAGGAAGTAGCTAGAGATGTCGCTGCCCAGTACCCCAAATATTTGGGTCCATACCTCTTCAGGGGGGAAATGTTAGGTAGCTAGCATAGGGACTGGGGCATCCATTACGCATGCTCAGAGGTTCAGGTTTCCGGCCAGGAAGGGATGGTACATCTAGGTGGGTGTTACACCTGGATTGGCCTATCTAAGCCAGGTGAATTAGATTCAGCCAATAGGGTCAAGCAGTATTGTCAACCACACCTTCCAACGGGGCCCCTGAAAAAGCCAGAGGTTTTGCTGTGGCGCTCTCTTTCCCAGCAGCTGCTGCACAATGTAGCACAGCCAGGCTGCGGTCCAGAGCGGCCAGGCCACAGTCCCGCAACTGTGCCACGGACTCTGTCTGGCTTGTGCTCCATTGACTGTAGGACCTGAAACTGCTTCTATTCTCTGTAAACGCACTTGGATCACAAACCAGGCTTCGGTGTGAACTCTGTCTTGCGTGAAGCCAAGGACCAAGGTATATACAGTATCTCTCCCCCGAGAGATCTAACACTTGCTGTCTAGAAAACAGTCAGGACCTAATTTGCTGGCAAAGACTGGGTCCTGGAACCCTCCCTCAGGCAGGGGGACGTCCCCCTGACTTCTTCACTGATTTTGTTTTCTAGATGGGTAATGCTGTCCCCAAGGGATCGGCGCTACACTGTATGCTGTCTAATTGGGAGAGATTTGACCTGCAGACGCTGGAGAAACAGAAGCTAATCTCGTTCTGCAACACCATCTGACCTCAGTACATTCCAGGTGACGGGGAATCCTGGCCAAAGAATGGCACACATTCCCTTCCAACCCTGATTCAGCTAGAACGTTTCTGTGGAAGGATGGGGAAGTGGGAGGAGATCCCTTATGTTAGAGCCTTTTTTCTTTCTTTCTTTCTTTCTTTTTTTTTTTTTTTTTTGAGAAACAGTAAAGACCTTTGTTCCCAATGTACCAAGGACCCCGTAAGGGGCCCTGAAGCTTAAGGCTACTATATCCCCAGCCCAGCCTCACCATCCTCAGACCCTGAATCTGTAGAGGCTGGAGAAGTAAGTGACCCTGCCAATGATCTATCCTTAGTAGAGACAGCTGAGCCATTTGGTCCACAGGCAATTCACAAGCCATTCACCCTAATTGAACTTAGGCAAATTAAGAGTGCAGAAGCCTGAAGGAGTTAGCCTAGAGGAGATGGTCACTCGTACTAACACACCTTTTACAATAGGGACAAAGAGCAAATGCCTTGGGCTCAAGAGAAGGACACAAGGAAAGATGTTGGACATGCAGGTATTGACCACCGTAGCTCACCAATACCAGTCTGCTGCCTCCCAGGCTTCAAGACCCTGCACTGGGCAGACAGGCCCATGTATGTGTGTTGGCATTTGTGCCACGGGGCAAAGGTTGCCCTTGGAAACAGGCCTCCCTGAGGGCCATGCTATCAGGGTAAACAAACTGGCCCCTGACAATGCTCTGCCTAGGGGGAAACTCAAGAGGAGAGCGATCTGCTGGCCAGTCTGCACCTGCTACCTGGATGAAGCAGCCCAGCCGGATGGCCCAGCAGCAAAGGATTGCTGTTCCTGTTCTGGAACCCTGGTTGTGCATGGATGTTGGAAGGTGGGCCAATACATTTGCTCTTAGTTGGTGCTGTCTACTCTGCCCTTATCTCCTCCTCCAGACCCCTGGATCCACCATTCATGAGTGAAACCATGGAACCCGTTATAACCAGACCCCCCAGAAGCAAAGCACACAGATAAACACTCCTGTGAACCGTTGGATGGTCTTAAGATGGTGTTTCACTGCCACCCTGGGATAGATAAATGCTCCACAGAAAACCCTACCTCAGACCCACCACAGTCCTTAAGCTAGTAAATGCTTTTACACAATTCTAGTGTTTAAAGTAAACTGGCACCCATACCTGTCAGTCCTAAGATTGCTTTTCTAAACTTCCCATGACACTAACGCACACCTCCAGGGGCACTGCTCTCTCACAGTGTTGCCCCTGCCTGACCTAGTTGCCCCTGCCTGACCTAGACGGTTCACCTGCTCTGTTTCTTCCAGAGGTCATCAGGTTACCAATGTCTCTGAGCTAAGTGTGCCAACCCCAGGCTCACCAGCTCCGGGATCACCCCAACCTCATCCACTGTGGGCCCTGAGTGGACCACCCCCCCGAACAGAGCAGGAAGGGTGTGGACCCCAAAAGCCCCATGTCGTGTCTCTTTTGTTAGCAGGAAGCAGCCAGAGACACCCTTGCCCGGTACCCCAAAGATTTGAGTCCATACTCCTTCCGTGGGGAAATATGAGGTAGCAGAATAGGGACAGGGTTGTCCCTCTCCATGCTTGAGGCCCCTCTACAGGAGGTTGGGAAGAAATCAGGTGAGCTTTAAATATCTATAAGGACCCTTTAATTGGGATGCTCAAATTCAGGACCCCCGAGCCAGGTAGACTTGATTCCGCCAATGGGGTCAACCAATACCTTCAACCATGCCTCCTCAGCCAGGGGCTTCAATACCTTGGCTGGGGGACCGCTGGCCCTTTTTCCCACTCTTCGGCCCTCTGCCCTCTCCCCTGGGACCCTGCTCCTGCCGCTGCTCAGTGTGCTGGCTTCGCTCTGGCCTCAGTTATGCATGAGGGGTGAGCAGTCCTCCGAGGTTGCCTGTGTTCAGTGGTGAGCTCCAGCACAGCTTTCGCACGGTTTGGCACACTTCCCCCAAATAGCATGTACTCTTCCGAGACTGTAAAACCTGAAATTTTTTTCTGTCCTTCATAAAAACCCACTTGAATCACAAACCAGCCTTCAGCATGAAATCTGTCTCATGTGAAGCCAAGGACCAAGGTATTTCCCACCCAAGAAATCTAACAAAAAAGGGTACACAGTATTTCAGGGAAGCATGCCAAACTGCCTGAAAGCCACACTGGGGCCCACCACCGAACAGCGGCAAACTCATGGGACTGTTCACCCACATGTAGTGACCTGAGGCCAGAGAGACCGAGGCACGGCCAAGCAGGAGCAAGGTCAAGGGGAGAAGGCCAAGGGGCTGAAGGGCCAGCTGTCCCGCCACTAAGGTATTTAAACCTCCGGCAGGGAGGTATGGTCGAAGGTATTGGTTGACCCATTGGCTAAATCAAGCCCACCTGGCGTGGGGGGTCTAAATTGGAGCATGATCAATGAAAGGGTCCATATAGGTGTTTAATGCTCACCTGATTCCCTCCAAACCTCCTGTAGGGGCCCTTCAGGCATGCGGAGGGGCAAACCCTGTCCTTATTCTGCTACCTAACAAAACCACAAGTGGGCAGAGTAACTTTTCACAAATGGACAAAAACTATTGACTAGCTGCATATGGGAAAAGACAGAAGCCCCATTGAAGAAGAACAAGGTCAGAGGCCTCACGCCCTCAATGTCAAACACACTATTTAGTCATTGTATAAAAACATGCTGACATTGGCTCAACAGTAGACATAGAGACCAATATAACAGAATTGAGAATCCAGGAATAAATTCATGCTTTTATGAAAAACTGATTTCCCACTGTTGTACCCAGTTCCCAAGTCAACCAGGACCACGGCATACCGGTCGAATGAGAAGCTTTATTGGAGCCAGCGACTGGGAGTCAGCTCTGGCTCCGTGTCTCTTGGGCCAGACTGCTACTCAAACCAGTTTATAAAGCAATAAACCATGAGCGGGTAGGGTGACTTTTTGCATCCAATCACAACTGCACATGCTGACTAGGAGGATGAACAGGAGGGAACTTCCAACTGGTATCCATTATGGGTGTGGGCAGCAGCCCACCAAAATTTTGAATCCAGTGACTCGGCAGAAAACTCATGTGGAAGTAGCAAGCTTAGCAATGGAAAAATATAGAAGCAGGTTAGGGTCCTTCACCACAGGAATCAATTCAATGGATAAGAAACTGTCTCTTCCACGATGCTGACAAAATAAAATATTCACTTGGGGGAAGGGAGACAGGACTCCATACCTCATACCATACATAAAAACTAACTCAGTGGTGAAGAAAGCTGATGGTGCCTGGCTATCAAAAGATGTAGCGTCTGGGGTCTTAAAGGCTTGAAGGTAAACAAGC
>NW_022104553.1:35229729-35234740 GCF_000313985.2 Echinops telfairi
AACTGGAAACACAGGGAATCCAGGACAGATGACCCCTTCAGGACCAGTGGTGAGAGTGGCGATGCCTGGAGGGTGGAGGGAAGGTGGGGTGGAAAGGGGGAACCGATTACAAGAATCTACGTATAACCTCCTCCCTGGGGGATAGACAACAGAGAAGGGGAAGAGGGGAGACGTTGGGCAGTGTAAGATATGACAAAATAATAATTTATGAATTATGAAGGGTTCATGAGGGACGGGGCAAGGGGGAGGGAGGGGGATAATGAGGAGCTGATATTAAGGGCTCAAGTAGAAGGCAAATATTTTGAGAATGATGATGGCAACAAATGTACAAATGTGCTTGACACAATGGATGGATGGATTGTGATAAGAATTGTACGAGCCCCCAGTAAAATGATTTTTTAAAAACTAACTCAAAAATAGATCAAAGGGAAAATTATAAAATTCATGGACAAAAACTATGGGAGCTGTTTTTTTGTTTTAAACAGGCTATTGCAGGGTCCAGCCCCACCCGTGGTGAACAGGGTCCTAAAGAGCTATCATGCAATTATAGAACAAAGGAAACAGAAAAGATGGGACATAGGGGGCTGATCTCCAGTCAATGCTGCTAGTTTATTTTACAATGGGGCCTGCAAGCCTACAGTTAGCGCATACCCAATAGAAAGAGCAATGTGTGAGTCTTGGACATCCTAAGCTCCCTAGAGGCACACTTCATGATAAGGATCCAGCATTTGAGGCAGACTAACAAAAGAAGCTCCCTTTTTGTAAACTGCTAAGTCACTTGCCCGTTCCTCCCTCCCATCCCAGAAAGTTCACTGCTGGTTGACCTGCCTGTTCTTTCTCTCCCCTAATGGGAAAGTCTCTGCTGGTGATTAATTTTAGAATGTACTTCCACGTTCCCAGGTTCTGGACACTACAATTAGTTCTGACTAGTCTTCAATATATCCTTTGTTCTGATTCAATATTGTTCCCTTGGATGTTGTAATCTGAATGGTGTAGTTAATCTTGCCATGATAACTAGGATGTTACAATATAATTTTGTGATGGTAACCAGGATGTGATCATCAATTTTTGGTCTTGTTTCTTTCATGATAAGAAATGTACCTTGTAACGCATGCTTACTCTTCTTGAAGTTACAATTAATCCATTAAATTTTGCTTTCTGATTCTGTTCATGCTTGCTTGAACCCTAGACAGGTGATAAATTGGTTTTTTGACCTTAAAAGATGGGCTGAAATGTGGACTCGAAACTGCAATCAAAGAATCGCTTTTAAATTCTAGCAGTCCGGCTATAACCAAATAAAAACTCTTCTAAATTATCAGCATATTATAGTGGCTGTCATTTATTCAAACCCACAGCATTTTGGTTCCCTGACCGGGACAGCCACTGTGTCTTGATGCCTCCACCGGCGACTGCTCCTGGAAGTGCGGGACCTCTAGGGGTGATGCCCCCTGCTTTCACCAAGACCCCAGACTCCTACCTGGGGACGCTGGAATTTTGGAATTCGGCCTGAGTCTCCTGTTCCTCTGGAGGTAAGTTTAGCTGAGGGACTGACTGGTCTTCTGGTTTGACTTGGGAAGGGGACTGGATGTGGTCTGAACTCTTCCCAGTCGCTTCTCACCAAAACGCTGGCTGAGAAGTCTGGTAACTTGTTGAGCTGGCAGCTTGTCTTTTCAGACCGTCGCTTAATAAGTTTGATGCCTTGAATTGGCAACAGATTTGGTATCTTGTTGAATTGGCAACAAGTTTGGTAGCTTGTTAAGTTGGCAACTTGTCTTTTCAGTCACTTAACAAGTTTGGTACTCAGGTTTGGCTAGCCATGGGTGCTTGTCTCTTTGTGCAACTTGGTCAGTCTAATTATTGTCCTCTTTATGTGTAAATGTCTTTGTTTCTCGTGCAACTCTGATATGTTGGGGGGTTTTTTTCTTTCCTTCCTCCCAGTGACTGGGTTGCTGGCTGTTAGTCTCGCAGTCACAGGCCTGACTGACTGGACGTCTGGACAAACAACAACAACAACAAAAACCTTCTTTTGGTTGTTATTTTTGAACTTTCTATTGGCAAGTTCAAATGGTTAGCTAAAAATAAATGAATTTAAATCAGGACCAAACATTTTTTTGCTTTACAAGTTTAAAACCTTTGTGTGGTATTTTTTTTTAAAGAACATGGAGTGGTTTTATCCACAACCCTGAGATTTGCACAGACTGAATGAATATGAATCTAATCTGCCAGGGCACTTGGCAAAAATTTAAGCCTTAGAAGGTAGGTTTCTTTGTGTTTGTAAAAATAAATCACAATTTTAAACCGCTTGGACAGAAAAAGGTCTGGTTGGGCTTTCAGTTCTCCTGGTTTAATTTTTTCTACTGCCCTTTTCAGGGGGCCTCCGAAGATCTTTTGTCTTTCTACAGTTTTACCTGCTTGGCAGTGCTGTTAAAATAGACAACCTGTCAAGCTCTGTGTCTTTGTTGAAGGACTTGAAGCAGTTTCACCTGGAGTTTTAGGAACCGGCATGTGTCTTTGATGGGTAATTATTCTTTGCATCCAAGAAACACTTTGTAAGTTCTGCCCATAAGGAGTTTTTCTTTACTTTTTTTTTTTTTCTGGCAACTGTCTGTTTATATTTTCTCATCTTCAGAAGGAAATGAATGGTTTTGAATTAATATATATTAATGTATATGTAGGTGTGTGTTTGCATCTAATTGAAGCTCTAACCTGTGGGTCAGGTGAGCACCTGAATGGCCTCACTTTAAGTGGGACTCCCCTCCTAGTTGCATCGTACTGAGAGCGTTAAAAAAATTCAGCTCAAACGACTCCCCTGTAAAGTGTCTGTCTCCTCCTTCCCCGTAGAATGCAGTCTCATTCATCTTTGGTTAGTTCTCCTGTTATCTTTTGGGTCACGCTTTTTGGCTGCTCCGTGTCTTTAATTTTCTGTACAAGAGCTCCCTGCTGCTGCAAAACACTCTCTCTGTACCTAGCAGCTCAGGCTGTTCTATGTAACACCCCTGGTCCCACCTGTACTCCAGAATCTCTTTGTAAAATGAAAATTTATCTGTGGTGGCTCCAAGCCCTGCCCGTCTATGGTGGCTTCTTGGGCAAAGCACCCCCTTTCATGCCTGAACCTGTTTGCTGTGGCCTCTGTCCCTAGTCCCCCACAGGTAGCAGTCTCCCCCTTTCTCTCCTCTGTGGAGAGCAAAGAGCAATCACAGAGACTGACTGACTGCCCTCACCTGTAAAGATCAGAAAATATCAGCAGATGTTGGCTCCCTACTCTAGAGAACTCTGGTAAAGTCCCTGCTCTCACCCCACTTGAAATAACTGCCAACAAATAATGGTTGTGCTTTTCATATCAAAGGAGCACAGCTGTGTTCACCACGAGTGCCCCACCCACCCACCCACCCACACACGCACAAAGAAAAAAACTATATTGGACTTCTGCAGGAGTGGGGCATGAAAGAAAGCAGAAACAAATTTAAATTTTTAAAAATCAAAATTAATAGAAATTGCTCAAAGGGCTTATAATGCCTAGATAAACAAGCAAAAGGGCTGTAGCCCGAACTGAGGTAGGACCTGTGTTTTCCACCAATGACACTCAATGAACTCCAGGACCATGGGAAGATGGAAAAAAAGGCACTTTCTCAACAAGAAAGGACGTGCCGCATACTTGAGTTATAACACTTATCCATTGCGTGTGAAACCTGCAAAAGGTTGTCTTAAAGCTAAAATGCAAGTGTAAATGTCTTGAGTATCTGTTAATCAGACTAATTGTAGATTTTTCTCCTTAGCAGGAGTAATATCAGCTAAATATAAGAATAACACTGCACAGCTTAGCAAAGAAAATAATAAGTTTTGTAAAATTTTTAAATTGTATAAAAGGAGTAGAATTAATTACAGTGTCAAAAGCCACATTAAATATATATATTTAGTAATTTTGTTACTATTAATTAGAGTCCTCATAAAATTTGTTCTAAAGGTATCAATGCAACTATTTGTAATTATGTAAATAATGCTATTTGGAATTATACAGAACCTTTTTATTGGGTTACCACTCCATCTTTTGCTCCCCTGAACAGTGGGACTTGTAAAAATTGCATGCAGCTACACAGCCAGAGGTCAGATGAGGCCATGCTGTTTATTCAACTGTGTTCTAGAAAGAACATAGAAAGTTAAAGTTCTCACAGTGCAAGATATGACAAAGTAATAATTTGTAAATTATCAAGGGTTCATGAGGGAGCCAGGAGCAGGGAGGGAGAGGAAAATGAGGAGCTGATACAGGGGCTTGAGTGGAGAGCAAATGTTTTGAGAATGATGAGGGCAATAAATGTACAAATGTGCTTTACACAATTGATGTATGTATGGCTTGTGATAGAGTTGTATGAGCCCATAATAAAATGATTTTTAAAAAAGAAAGAAAGAAAGTTAAAGTTCACATTTCTAAAAGTTATCTTTAGTTAATCCTGCCTAAGTTGGCTAAATAAATAAATAAATGTAATAAATGTAAGTTTAAACTAAAAGGGCAAAAGGACCCCTTAAACCTCTCTGGCAGAAAGGTGGCTAATATAGGGCCTTGCCCTGGCTTAAATCAATCAAAAGCTTGAGGTCATATTTCATGTTAATAAGGTGTTAAATAAAAGTTCAAATAAAATAAATAAATAAATAAAAGTTAAAATAAATAAACATTAAATTTGTTTTAAAATTGAGTTAAATGGGGGGGTGGGGAGGGAGGGGGAAAATGAGGAGCTGTTACCAAGGGCTCAAGTAGAAATAAAATGCTTTGAGAATGATGGTGACAACAAATGTACAAATGTGCTTGACACAATGGATGTTTGTATGGAGTGTGATCGGAGTTGTGTGAGCCCCCAATGAATTGATTTTTTTAAATTGAGTTTAAAATCTGGCTTCACTAGGTCTATACTGTTTTCTTTTAATTATTGTTATTAATATAGTAATTGATAAAAATTATAATTAAAAAGTAAAAGAATAGAGAGCTTGTCAGGCCTGTCTGGATAGGACAGGCTGG
>NW_022104553.1:35236197-35241231 GCF_000313985.2 Echinops telfairi
AATTGATGTGTGTATGGATTGCGATAACAGTTGTATGAGCCCCTAATAAAATGTTTTTTTTTAAAAAAAAAGAAAGAAAGAATTTGGAAAAATAAAATAAATAAAGAAAAAAAAAGAAATAATTTGGAAAAATAAAAAAATAAAAGAATAGAGAGTTTTAAGCCTATTTGCTTTCAGTCATCAATTTGAATCTTTAAAATGAATATAGGCCGTGATGAGAGTTGTGTAAGACCCTAATAGAATGATTTTTTTTTTTAATGAATATAAGCCATGCCTGCAAAGAAGGTGTAAAGTTTGCCAGCAGAGACTGTGGCCCCCGACCCACTCCCTGGAACAAGGGCGCCTGTTTGGGACTCAAATTCCACAGCACCTTAGGTGTGGCGTGCACTGGGACTTCAATTACGACCCTGGGGCTCTCCTAACTTCTCTGTTGTTTTGTTTTCTAGATGGTCAATGAAAGATCTGTCCCCAAGAGATTGGCATTACATTGTATCCTGTCTAATTGGTATAGATTTGACCTGCAGATGCTAGAGAAATGGAAACTAAATCTTTCTGCAACACATTCTAGGTGATGGGGAACCCTGGCTGAAGAATGGCACACTTTCCCTTCCAACCCTGATTCAGCTAGAACATTTCTGCAAAGCGATGGGGAAGTGGGTGGAGTTCCCTTATGTTAAAGCCTCCCAGGTTTCCAAGACCCCTGAACAAGGCACCAGGTATCATGTGTGCCATTGCCCAGGTCACTGGGAAGGAATTTCCCTAACTGGAATAGGCCTTCACGAGGGCCATGCTACTGCTGCAAACAAACTGATCATTGGGCAGCGCTCTGTCCTATGGGAGACAACCAGGCGGGGAGGCACTCTTAGGCTAGTGTGCAGGTACTAACTGAGGATTGAAACAGCCCAGATGGATGGCCAAGCAGCAGGAGATAACTGTTACTGGTCTGGAGCCTCCGGTAAGCATAGATGTGACAGGTAGGTCAGTAAATGTCCTCCTAGATACTGGGGCCACCTACTCTGTCTTTACCTCCTTCCCCAGACCCCCAGCACCATGCAGTTGCACCATGGGAGTGTCAGGAAAATCTATAGTCAAACACATTATAGAACCCTTAAGGTGCCTCTCGGACGACCTTTCCTTAGAACAAGTAAGGACAATTGTCGAGCTGCCTGACCTGGATATGTGGAGACAGCTACAAGTGTTTCTAAGTTCTGTAGAATCTGGATTCCCAACTATGGACTCCTAGGGAAACCCGTATTGAGAGCATGAAAGGGAGAAGTGACATAGAACCACTCCTGTGGGGCACAGAGCAAAGGCATACAGGGGACCAACTTAAGGCTCCAGCACTGGGTCTCCCAGACCCTACCAAAAGGTTCCTCCTATATGCTCATGAGAGAAAAGGGATAGCCCTAGTAGTGGTAATCCAGAAGCTAGGACTCCAGCCTCAGCCGGTGGCATATTTATCAAAGTGGTTAGATCAGTGGTTCTCAACCTTCCTAATGCCGCAACACTTTAATACAGTTCCTCAGGCTGTGGTGACCCCCCCCCCAACCATAAAATTATTTTTGTTGCTATTTCATAACTAATTTTGCTACTGTTTTGAATTGGATGACCCCTGTGAAAGGGTCGTTCGACCTCAAAGGGGTCACAATCCATAGGTTGAGAACTGCTGGGTTAGCTCTTGTCTCAGCTGGATGGCCACCTTGCCTATGAGCAATAGCTGCCATGGCCTGATTAGTCCATGAAGTAGTTAAGATTGCCATAGGAGAAACTTCAGAGGTCCTGACTAACTATAGGATCTCTGGAGTGCTACAAGCTAAAGGCTATCATCACTGGCTTTCTGACAGCTGCCTATTACAGTACCAAATCCTTCTTATAGAGAACCCTGATGTCACCTTCCAGACTTGTAGCAGCCTCAATCCAGCTACATTACCACTGACCCTGGGGAGGACTCTAAGCCCCTCCCTTCCTGCTTTGAGCTACTGTCCACTAATAACCTGCCTCGGCCAGACTTTAAAGACCAATCGCTTTCTGTAGCAGACGGTATCTAGTTCTCAGATGGTAGCAGCTTTGTGATCAATGGAGCGTACAGGGCTTCCCTAGACCAAGTCACGGAAGCCAATGCCCTGCCCCAGGTCCTTCAGCCCAGCTGGCTAAAGTCAGAGCTTTGTCATGGGGCCTCGAGCTAGCGGAAGGGAAGGAATTAATGCTGTATACGGATTCTAAATATGTAATTTTAGTTCTCAATGCACACTCTTCAATCTGGCAGGGAAACCCCATTAAGTACAGGGGGCCAAATCAGAGCACTCTTAGAAGCTGTCCAAAAACCAGACAGGCAGCCCCGAGCACAAACCCCTTAGGCTCCATAAATACCTTGATTCCTCCCAAACCAGCTTCCTTTTCCAGATTGTTCTTCAGAGGAAGTGGAAACAGGCTAAGGCTCAGGGATTCTGCCTTCGACCTCACGGATGGTGGGAGAAAAGCAACAAACTCCTGTTGCCACAAAGGCTACAATGGAAAGTTGTAAAAGCTTTCCATGATGCCACTCATCCTAGCTATAAACCCTCCTTGACCCTGCTCACTCAACAGTTCTGTGGGGCCAACTTAACCTCGACTATCAGGTTAATAACCTCTCACTGTCCCACCTGCCAGACCAGCAGTCCCCAAGGGGAGCTTAACAGTCACCTTGCTCAGCCTGTCCAGCACAAGGGATCCTACCCTGGAGAAGATTGGCAGATAGATTTTACCCAGGTTCTAGGATTTAAGTATCTTCTAGTGTTCGTAGACACCTTTACTGGGTAGATTGAAGCATATCCCACCTGCACTGAGAAGGCTCATGAAGTATCTAAACGGTTACTTCAGGAAGTAATTCCTTGATTTGGGCTTTCCAAAACAGGTCTGCTGTCGTGTCACAAATCACTCAGGCAGTCTCTAAACACTTGGGAATAACCTATCATCTCCACTGTGCCAGGAGGCCACAGTCCACAGGGAAGGTAGAGAGAATTAACCAACACTTAAAGATAACCCTCAGGAAACTGACACAAGAAACTCAGCTGAACTGCAAAGATGCGCTTTCAATAGCTCTGCTACGTCTCAGAATTGCCCCACAGCAACCTACGAGTTTAAGCTCCTGTGAAGTTTCAGATGGGCAACCTTTCCTTGTAACAGAGCCAGCTATAGACTCTGAGGTAGCTTTAATACAGCAATATGCCACAAGAGTAGCCCAATGTCAGGAGGCGTTCCATCAGTATGGGCTCATCCAGGTTCAAGGGGAGGAAAACCTAACACCCTTGTTCCTGCCAGGAAACCTAGTTCTCATAAAAACCTGGAAAAATGGGTCTACCATTTCCCAGCTCCAGCCAGTCTGGAAGGGTCCTTTCCCAGTAATTCTCTCTACCCCCACTGCTGCTAAGGTTCCAGGGTAAAGTGCTTGGATCCACCATTCATGGATGAAACCATGGAAGCCATCAACCAGACCCCTCAGAAGTGGAGCAAACAAACAAATACTCCTGTGAGCCACTGGACGGTCTTAAGATGGTTTTTCACCGGCACTCCAAGACAGATAAATGCTCCGCAGAAAACCCTAACTCTGACCCACAGCAGTCTTTAAGCTAGTAAATGCTTTCACACAATTCTTGTGTTTAAAGTAAACTGGCACCCGTACCTGCCAGTCCTAAGATTTCTTTTTCCAATCTCTCAGTGACACCCACACCTCTAAGGTAAGGTGACCAGATTTAAAGCGGGACACCATTGACCGGGGTGGGGGGTGGGAAGGTTCTTGATTAAGAATTTGGTCTATATGGACCAAATAGACCATTCCCTAGTTTGTCGTGCATTCTTTCCAAAAATCGGGACTTTTTTTAAACGCCAAAAAGCGAGACGTCTGGTCACCTTACTCTAAGGGCACTGCTACCTCACAGTGATTCCCCTGCCATTCCTAAACAGTTCACCTGCTCTGTTTCTTCCAGAATTCAGGTTACCCATGACCCTAAGCCAAGTGTGCCAACCCCAAGATCACCAGCTCCTGGATCACCCCAACCTCACCCATTGTGGACCCCTAAGTGGACAACACCTCCTAACAGAGTAGGAAGAGTGTGGACCAAAAAAGCCCCTTTGTCAGCAGGAAGCAGCCAGACACATCGTTGCCCAGTACCCCAAAGATTTGGGTCCATTCTCCTTCATTAGCGAAATGTTAGGTAGGTTAGTAAATTCAGGATCGGGGGGCTGTCCCCCCATTCCTGCAAAGGCCCTCATAAAAGAAATTGGGAAGAACTCAGGCAACCATTAGATGCCTACGAAGACCCCCAAACTGAGCATGCTGAAATTCAAGCCCCCAGTCAGGTGGGAGGTACACCTAGGCAGTTCAAACTAGGCTAAGGCTCATTACATCACCCAGATGGGCTTAACCCAGCCAATGGGGTCAACTAATACCATCAACCCCACCTCCCCAGTCAGAGGCTTGAAATATCCTGGCTGTGGTCTCTTCCACCCTGATCCTGGTCAGCTATAGGTCGGAGGGTGAGGGTGCACACAAACATGCGTGCGCCACCTAGGTGGGCACCCTCAGGGCCTGCCCCGGGCCTGCTTGGGGCCCACTCTCTCACTCCTCTTGCTCCCTGGGCCCCATTCATCCCACAGCCTCTCTGGTCCCCATTCCACACATGGGGTTGCTCTTTCCAACGTTGTGTTAGTCTGGGTACTTTAGAGAAACAAATCCACAGAAACTCATGTATAAGAGAGAGTTTTATATAAATGTTAAGTGTGCATCAAGAAACCATCCCAACCCAGTGCTGCCCAAGCCCACAAGTCCAGTATTAACCCTTTTTTTTCCATTTATCATTTTTTTATTTTTTTGAATGTTGCTATCAATGCTGATGTGCAGTGCTATATCATCTTTATTTTGATTTGTGTCTTTTCTTTTTTATTTTTATTTTTTAATCATTTTATTAGGGGCTCATACAACTCTTATCACAATCCATACACACATCAATTGTGTAAAGTGCATTTGTACATTCATTGCCCTCATCATTCCCAAAA
>NW_022104553.1:35242325-35244227 GCF_000313985.2 Echinops telfairi
TCTCACAAAACACATGTAATGATGCCAACTTCAAGAGGAAAGCCGAATCAGTGAACATGTAAGCATCTCAGCACAGGCAGGGGTCTCCACACAGCTGCTGGAGCACCCAGGGCTGCATTGGGGTAGGTCCATGTGGCTTCTCCTTGGGGATGTCTTGTAGGAAGTGAGCCTTGCCAACTGGAGCAGGGAACTGCCTAAGGCAGCTGCACTCTGGTCCGACCATCACAAAGCAAGAGACCCAAGAACTCAAAAGGCGAGGCTCACCAAGTCATTTATCTCTCCACTTTTCAATTAACCCCACATGTGTTTACTGGCCAGGTTGGCAAAATAAACTAACTAACTCAAATGTGGTTGTTCGTGCCCAGTTATTAACTGCCATGCAGCTTCCACATGACTTGACACACTTCCCAGCAGATGCCCTTTGAGACTGTACAGCCTGAAACTTGTCCTGTCCTTCATAAAAACCCAGTTGGATTACAAAATGGGCTTCTGCCTGAATTCTTTCATGTACCCATTCGAGAAACCTTAAATAGTCATGTCATACACATATGTAATAGGAAGGGGTTGCAATCGAGGCAAACATGCCACAGGAAGGGGATGTGCTAGGGACATACACATAACAGAAAGATGCATACATAACAAGATGGGCGGAATATAGGATTAAGATGGCAGCCTAACCTTGGCTGTCTCTGAGCTGGCTTGACCTGAAGTGTCTCTGAGCTCCGCTCCAGGAAAACAATCTGATCTTTATCAGAAGGGAGTGGGTCATGCTTAGGGTGAGCTGGTCTGATCCTTCTAGATGGCAGACAACCTTCAGGCAAATTGCCTTCAAGCAGTTACTTTCAAGAGTATATACCCTGTTTCCCCGAAAATAAGACAATGTCTTATATTAATTTTTGCTCCCAAAGATGTGCTAAGTCTTATTTTCAGGGGATGTTTTATTTTTCCATGAAGAAGAATACGGTACCCATTTATTGTTGAACAACAAAATCGGACATTTATTACCTGTATACGGTACGGTAGTAGTTGTCATCACAAACCAGCATAACCAGACGAACTGTGAACCCTACAGTATCAAGAATTTCTAGTTACTACCATTATTTCCATGGACAACAATCTATGGTACACTTACTCATTTATTCAATGACAGTCATGTCATCTTCTTCGGAAACATCATCATAACAATCCAAACCCTTATTTTCAGGAGAATGCCTTATATTTCAGTAAGAGGCAAAACTGTAAGTAGGTCTTATTTTCAGGGGATGTCTTACTTTTGGGGAAACAGGGTAGTAGCATCCATGTGCTTGTAAGCAGCATCTTAAAATTGTCATTATTATGGAGAGGACATTGTGGGGAATAACTTTTAGTTAGGAGAACGTGACTGGGCTACATCTCCAACTCATGAGCGTGAAGAATTTCCTCCACCAGAATCTGCCTTCCAGACTCCTTAATCTAAGTAGAATTTGTCCACATATACTCTCTTCCTGCTTCTCAGTTTCCCACATTTTGATGTTTCCTGATTCAATATTTTGCCCATTGAATCTTTCAATATTGCAACTTGAGACTTGAGGTTTTCCCGAGCTAAGATATGCTGAGTATGTTCTTCTTTTTGGTGTTTTAACCCAGCTCTTTGCACATTTCATGATAATATTTTACATTGTATTCTCAACCTGCCCTTTAAGATTTTCTGCTCAGCTCTTTGACTTCCTCATGCCTTCCATTTGCCTTAACTGCTCCATGATTGTGATTGGAAAGATATTTTGTATGATTTCAATCTTTTAAAATTTACTGAAACTTGCTTTTTTATCCTTGTGTTAGACAGGGTTCTCTAGAGAGATAAAACCAAATTCCTGATAATATAATATATTTATTTATAAAGATAATTAGATATATAACGAGAAA
>NW_022104553.1:35244517-35249214 GCF_000313985.2 Echinops telfairi
ACAGGCTAGGTGTCCCACAGGCCTAGTGTAGCCTTTAAATTGAGGCACAGAACAAGCAAGGCAGCCGCACACTGGTCCGATGATCACAGAGTGAGAGACAAGAAAGGCAAGGCTCACCAAGCCATCCATCTCTCCGCCCCTCAGTCAATCCCACCTGTGCTTATCAGCCAGGCTGGCACAATAAACTATCTCAGTCCTCATACATATGGTTTGTCCTAGAGAATGATCCATGTACACTAGAGATGAAAATATATTGCTCTGATATTGAGTGTAATGCTGGTTAATAGTGGTGGTCAAATCTATTTCTTTCTAGTTATTATATAATTATCGAAAGTTGTGTATTAAAGTTTCCTATTATCAGGAGCTAATCAATGACAATATTAATGGAATACCTTTAAGTTCCAGGGAGATGATCAATAAGACTCTCTACCATAAATTAACAAGGACGTCTTAAAGGGAGCCAAAGGCAGATTCAAAACAAAACAAAAACACAGATGGATTTGGGCCTAGTACTAAATCCTTGCTCCAATTTAAGAACAATAAGTTTTTACATCACGGCCCTGCTCTATACTCCCCATTCAGGAAGAGAACACAAAATATATGAGTGCTATAGAAAAGTGTAGTTAGACAGTGCCTGGCTATCAGATAAAATAGTGTCTGGTGTCTAAAAGGCTTGTTTCCAAACAAGCAGCCATCTAAGTAAGATATCACCTATGTTCACATGGAAGAAACACACCAACATGTGACCCAACGGAGAGAATAGTATCAGAGCCTAATAGTGAGATTCTGGTTTGTAGACGTGTCTGGACGGAGTCAGGCAGGCGAATTGAAGGGCCACATTCAAAGCTGAAAACTGGCCAGACCAAATGGATCCAAGATGGAGCAACCAGGCTCAGGGAGTGAGGGAGTGAAACCTCGTGTTCCGGGACACAGAGCACTGCAAGAAGCTGACAAACTGTTCTCAGGACGACTTGCAACACCTGCCACCTTAGATGGTTTCCCCACTCCCAGACACCTTCTTTTAAAAACCCTGCACCCTGACCACCGGACACGACTTCCCTGGGCCACTTGCTAGCCCCTGGAACCTTGTCTGGGAGCTTCCCTCTAATAAAGCTATTTCTGTTTCTGCTCTCCCTTTGTCCTGTCAGTTATGTTTGTCCATCTCCTTGTGCCTCAGTTTACTTTACAAGAAGGCTATGGATGACTATGGAAGTCCAAGATACATTGTGAGATCAACAGAGGAAATAAGCTTTCCAGTGATTTCCCTCTATACATAACGGAGGGATGGTAATAAACTAGTTACCAAATAGAATGTACTAGAGCAGTGGTTCTCAACTTTCCTAATGCCGCAATCCTTTAATATAGTTCCTCAAGTTGTGGTGACCCCCAACCATAAAATTACTTTCGTTGCTCCTTCATAACTGTAATTTTGCTAATGTTATGAATCATAATGTAAATATCTGATATGCAGGATGTATTTTCATTGTTACAAATTGAACAGAATTAAAGCATCGTGATTAATCACAAAAACAATAAGTAATTATATATTGTGAAATACTTATTTATGATGACAAATAAATGAAATTTTGTCCTGAAGCGTGGTGCAGCATGAGGAACAGTCTTCACACCAGTTATGTGGGCATATCTGCAGGTGAGCGGACCTGCCTGGAGACAGAGAGAGGAGTGGTGTCTCGGTTCCTAAAGACCATCAGAAATATGTGTTTTCCGATGGTCTTAGGTGACCCCTGTGAAAGGGTCATTTGACCCTCAAAGGGGTCTCGACCCACAGGTTGAGAACCACTGCATTAGAGAGATGACTGTAGGATATCAAAATGTAAGCCTGACGAACAATTAAAACCTTGCCACTTGATCCTCCTATTGATACACATTGGGCCTGATCTGGTTTTCAACATTTTCTGGTTTTGTTTGTTCATATTGGGGTTTCTCTCTGATGTATTTTGTCATTGTCGGTAACCCTCTTGAATATTTGTTATATATGTTTTGGTATATAAAACCCAGGATTGATTAACCTAAAGAGATAACAAGCTCTCTTTCGCCCTGGTCTGTGGCAGGTCAGAGGGTTGGGAGCACACAGCCGCCAGGCATGCTCCCACAGAGCCCACTCCAACCCTGCTTAGGGGGCCATATGCACTTGGCTTCGTAGGCTCTTGCCCCCTTGCTCACCCCCTCTTGGCACCCTCTCTCCTGCCCCCTTGCTCACTTGACCTCTTGGCCTACCTCCAGAGTGCTGGCGCAGAGGCATGATGTAAGGAGGGCCTCTAGCATGTTGGACACAAACGCCTATGCGTGTGCACTGGCCCCTTGGGCTCCGGGGATTCCCAAGTTCCACTTGTGTGGGTGTACTTTTCCACATGGTTTTCATGCCCAGTTTGAACCCCAGTGTGTCTTTCGCAGCAGCTTGGCATGCTTTCCAGAAATAACGTGTGCCCATTTGAGACCGGAACTTTTCCTGTCAATCACAAAAACTCACTTGGATTGCAAAAAAAAAGAGAGAGTGATAACAAGTAGAATAAGGGCTCCTGGGGTTACTGTAGGGGAGGGAGATACTACTTTATGTGATTGAACTATGGATTGATAAGATATCTGTATTAATTCCCAATTAAATGGTTTTGAAAATTAGATAAAGTTTCCTACTTTATTTATTTATTACTGTAGACCTTTGTGTTTATCTCTTCAGTTTTGTCACTGTTTGCCATATATATTTTGGGGGGCTTTGAAGTTAGTTGCTTTCATGGATTGATTTTTGCTTCCCCCACCAAATATATATATATTCATACATATATATGTTTATGTCAATTCAACTGGGTCATGAATTTCAGTACTATGTAGTGACCCTCCATTTTGTGATATGATGTAATAGCTCATGTTGTAAATCCTTACCTCTATGATATTAATGAATCAGTATTAGAAGTGATTATGTTAATGAGGTCTGTGTAATCTCCAAGATTAAGTTGCATATTTAGCTCAATTTCTTTTTAGATATAGGAGGAGCTTTCATAAAGTTCATTGGAAATTTTCTTTATCTTTTAATTCCATTTTTCCATAAGTGTCTTGAACCCCCTTTGTAAAACCAGAGAACGGAGATATCCCAGTAATCCCAAGAAAGAAGAGGTCTATAGAACAGAGGATGTCCTTTAGAACCCCAGTCTTTCTGAGGCTCCCAGGCCCAGGGGAAGTTCAAGATCTAGAGATCATCAAGTAATACCAGACCTATAAATGAATCTTCCCCCCAAACCAGTAGAGAAAGTCTTCGATTTGCCCAGAATTCCAATTTCTGGCCTCCTCAACTGCGAAAGAATAAACTTCTGTTTGTAAAAGCCATCTACTTGTGGTATTTCTGTTATAGCAGTTCTGATTAACTAAGATAGATGTATATATATTTAAAATGGTTGTATCTTCTATTGACTCTTTAATTATTGCATTATCAAATCCTCCTTTCTCTCTTATAATGTATTTAAACTAAAGTCTATTACATCTTATACATTATTTATCTCTCCTTTCCCCCATTTCCATCATCTTCTTTGTTTTTTTAATTGAATTATTTTGTTTTTATCGCTTTTCCTTTTACACATATTTTATTTACTTTCTTTGTGACAGCCACAAGAATTACATTTAATATCTTACATTTATAAAATCTGATTTATATTAACAACTTAATTTCAGTAACCTACATGATCTATATTTCTATTCTAATCTTGTCTCTTCATTTATGTTGTTGTTATCAGACATAACATTTTTATCCCTCAAGGTTGGTGGTTCAAACACACCAGCCACTCCACAGAAGGAAGACCAGGCTCACAAAGGTAAACCTCAGAAGCCTTAAAGAGCAGTTCGGCTCTGTCCTACGAAGTAGCTATGAGTCAGCATTGACTTGACAGTGGTGAATTTGATTTTTGGTGTTAGTGCATTCGCTTTTGTTGCTTGCACAATTCCTTACTACCCTTGTTTTATTAAGAGTTCTATTATAATGTGTATTCATGTAGCTTCCTTGGGATAAATCCTACTTGGAGTTCATTGAGCTTGTTGGACACGTAACTTCCTATCTTTTGTCAGATTTGAGATGCCTTCAGGCGTGATATCTTCAAATAGTCTTTCTCCTCCTTCCTCTGTTTCTTTCTGAGTCTCCAATAACACAAATGCTAGTCTGCTTGATGGTGTCCCACAAGTCCCTTTGACTTTATTAATTGTCTTGCTTTTCATTTTACTTCTCAGACTCAATAATCTAAATTGTCCCAATTTCAAGGTTGATGATTCTTTCTCCTGCCACTTTGAATCTACTGTTGAACTCCTCTAGTGATTTTTTTCATATTTTTTATTGTTTCAATCGGTTTGGCTCTTTTTAAAATCATTTTATTGGGAGCTCTTACAAATATTATAACAATCCATAATTCAATTAGATCAAGTACAATGGCTGCCATTATCATTTTCAAAACATTTTCTTCGTGAACTCTTTGATATCACCTTGTTTGGTTCTTTAAAAAATTTCTTTCTTTCTATTAGAGATTCTTGTTTTGTTCCTATATTATTTTTCTGATTTCCTCTAGTTCTTTTTCTGTATTTTCCTTTAACTGTGTAAGCAAACTAAATGAATGCTATTGCTTAAAAATCTTTGTCCATACCTTGCAGAGGGGTAGTGGGGAGATGAGTCACTTAGGGTTCAGTATTGCAATAATGAA
>NW_022104553.1:35249653-35251736 GCF_000313985.2 Echinops telfairi
GCAACAAATGTATAGATGTGCTTTACACAATTGATCTATGTATTGTGATGAATTGTATGCGCCCCAATAAATTGATTTTTTTTAATCTTTGTCCAGTAATTCCATGATCTATTTCCTTGTTTCTGTCCACTTGTTTCATTCTTTTGCATGGGGTCATTTTACTGCCTTTTAATATGCCTTGTGATTATTTATTAAAACTGGTAGTCTTTTATGGTAACTCTGGAAATTATGTTCTTTCCTTTCTCTAGAATTTGAGCTTTTTTGTCTTAGTGTGTTATTTTAAATTATTAAGGACTGTAGTTATTTGCTTTCATACTAGATTCCCTGAGTATGTGCACCATTGTTAGTTCTCTATTAACCTCCCTGCCTTGGGGCCCTGACTGTAATCATTTCCCCCCTACTGTCTCCAAGTTAGAGTACTGATTGTCCTGATTTAGCATCTGACTACATAGTATGGAGTACTTAGTGTGGCCGCCTCACCACCAGACGTCCATATTAGTGATGCTGCACATGCTACTTCAGCACCAAATGTCTCTTCCATGGATGCTGGCTCTGCCACCCAAGCCCCAGTTCACTCTGTGTGGAATGACCAGTGGTTGCTGATTGCTTATTGCCTATCTTTTTCCTGTTAGTACTGGCTGTCCAATTATGGCACCAGAACTCGCACCCTGGAGCTGCACCTGTCATAGACTCCCCTCCCAGGAATACTGACTGTGCAGCACCAGCCAGATAGCCTCACCCTGGATGCAGCACCACATGACATCTCCCCCAGCCCATGCTAACACTCAAAATACTGCCCTGACACAGAACTTTCTGTCCATGAGCTCCAGACAATGTTGTGCTCTGTGTGACATTGTGACCTATACCTCAATATGCAGAAACTATGGTTCAAATCATGCTTACTGGGCTGCTCTATCTTGGGCTCACTTCTCAGGAATTCCAACTCATGCTTTTCCCACTGTGCTGTTCCAACTCTTTGCCCAGGAATTTCAATCAAACCTCTACCCTCCATACTGCTAGAATCCAAGCTTCCCTGCTCAGAAATCCTGGCCCCCACTGTACTCACTGTGATGTTCTGAAAGAGAGTTCTCTCTGCCTTTGAATGCCAGCCCACACTGTGCTGCTCTGATGAGGGCTATACTGCTCAGAAACTCTGACTCCTAGTCTTTAGCATGCTACTTGTCCCAGGACTCACTGCTCAGGCACTCCAATGAGAACTCCACATAGAACTCTCTGGACATGCTGTGAGCACCATGGCATGAGGAGCCGGCGTCCACTGCTCAGGAACTCCAGCTGACACGATGTTCTCAGTTCCACACAAACCTGAGACACTCTGTTGTTGTTGTTTCTTAGCTGCAGCTACAAGGAACTGAGGACGTCTCTAGATGTGTGATAAATCATTGCCCTTCAACCATTTGTAAGTTCCCCCCCCCCCCAATTATTGTGTTGTTTGTCCCTCCAACCCTTTAACTGATATCCAGAGCGCTGGGATGGTCCAATTCATCACTTTTTGCTTGGTTTCTCTCAGCTGTATTGTGGGGGATCCGGAGCACGTGGCCATCTGTGCTCTTGCGCTTCCTAAAATCCCTACCTGGGATTTTACTCGAAAGTATATCGCATTCATAGATAGATTTTAGGAGAATCAATAACTTTATCGTATTGACCTCTTTCCATATATGTTCTGTTGTTAGTTAGTTACTGTCACTCTGACTCACGACAGTCCCTCATGCGCAGAGTTGCGTTTTCAAGGTAACGCTGTTCCAGAAGCAGATCACCAGGCCTGTCTTCTAATGAGCCTCTGGGTTTAAGCTATCAATCCTGTGGCTAGTAGTCAAGTGTTTAAAAGCCTCACACCCAGGGAGCTTTCTACTCATACTGATTTTCTTAAATGTGTTTAGGTTAAGTTTTATCATTTTCTCCATCTATATTCGGTGTTAGGTGCCTGTGGTAGTTACATCATTTCATGTCAACTTGAAGATATAAAAGTGTAGGAGTGCCTGGCTATCAAAAAGTATAGCGTCTGGGGTCTTAAAGGCTTGAAGGTAATCAAGCGGCCATCAAGCTCAGAAGCAACAAAGCCCAC
>NW_022104553.1:35252539-35262641 GCF_000313985.2 Echinops telfairi
GAATGATGTACAAATGCGCTTTACACAATTGATGTGTGTATGGATTGCGATAACAGTTGTATGAGCCCCTAATAAAATGTTTAAAAAAAAAAAGTGTAGGAGTGGAGCCTGACCTGTCAATCAGGTCACAGCCTGATGGTAACTCCTTGTGGGTGTTACCTTTCCATAACAAGGGTCCTGGGAACCTCCCTCCCTCTCTCTGCCCTCACCTTCCTGTTGAGGAGTCACTCAGATCTGCGCAAACCCTGACGATGCATCCACCACTATTGGACCCACAGACTTTGCGCCCATGGACCAGTGTTCCCGCATGCCGCATCCTTGCACGTGCCTTCGTGAATCTGAAGAGGGATTTATGGACTAGTATCTGATCGATAGGCTTGAACTGGACTGGGCTGGGTTGTTTTATTGATGCATCAGTACTTCTTGCTATCGAGCTCTCTTACAGATATGTGTCACTGGATTTGTTTCTCTAGTCAGCCCAGCCCAACACAGGGCTGTTGGGTTGGCTCCAAGTCATAACCACCCTCTGTCCAAAACACTGGCTCTATGTCCTCCTCACAGTCCTTCCTACATTCGAGCTCATTGTTGCAGTCACTGTATCAATCCATCATGTTGAGAAGCTTTCTCTTTCTCGCCAACCTTCTACTTGAGCAAGCATGGTATCATTCACCAGGGACTGCTCCCTCCTTATAACTGTCTAAAGTATGTTGTCTCGAAAATCGTTCATGAGTCTTTCTCCAGTCCTGATGTTACCTTCTTTTTCTCAGGCTATATTCTCAGCCGACAGATCCAGTAAGTGTGGTGAAAGGTTACTACCCTAAAAACCTACAACTTACCAGATTTTAAACCACGGAATCCCTTTATTCTGTTCCAACCGCCTCTTTATCTGTGTACAGATTCTGCATGAACACAACTAAGTGTTCTGAAATTCCCATTCTTCACATGATCCATAATTTGTATGGCCCACACAGTCGAATGTCTTTACGTAGTCAGTAAAGCAGAGATAAGCAGTTTTCTGATATTCTCTGCTTTTAGCTAAGCTCCATCTGCTACCAGCAACGAGGTCCCTTGTTCTACATCCTCTGTTGAATCTGGCTTGAATTTATTCATCCTGATGTGCTCTATTTTGTGTCTCTTCAGCTACTCTTTATTCAGATGTAACAGACTCAGTATGTTTATCGGGAGTTCTGCATTGTCTCTCCTTCATTTTCAGCTAAAATAGAATTTCAAACATGTTTTCCCTCTGCTACTGTCTGCTTTTCCATTTCCATTGGAAATTAATTAGCTTTATTTTGCCTGCATTCAGTATTCTCTCAAAATTTTAACAACTTCAATCTGTTCTCCAATTATCATTATCAAGTGAGATGTAACTCAGGATCCTTTTATTTTGGCCCTCATGGATTTGTTTTATTTTTATTTGACTTAAACCTGAACTTACAGAGGAGCAATTGATGGTCTCTTCCACAGTTGTCCCCTGCCTCATTAGGCTGCTAATATTTAGCTTCTCCATCTTTGATTTCTGCTTATGTAGTCAATTTAATTCCTGTGTGTTCTATCAGTTGAGGTCCATATGTACAATCACTGTTTATGTTGTTGAAAAAAGGCATTTGTAATGAAGAAGTCATTGGTCTAGATCTTTTGAGCATTACTACTACAGCAATAATAGTTGGTTTAGCTATAGCAGTGCAAAGACTAGTAAGGTAAACATTAACACGTGAAAGAAATAGACCTAAGCAATAGAGGGTAGGTTTGTCAAAAGGTCCGGTAAACATTGATTTCTAAAGCAACTATTTACTGTAGTTAGTCAATCGAAAAGAATGCATTACCCATCCTGTAGTAAATCTGAGGTGAGTATCATAGAATGCCAATTTAATAGAACAAAGTATTCTTGTGTTGAGGGAGTACTTGAGTGGAGGCCCTATGTCCTTCTGCTACCTTAATACTAAACCTATAAATGTAGGCTCACAGATCTATTTCCCCATCCTCATATAATATATTTGCATATGTACATGTCTTTATCTAGAGCTCTATAAATGCCCTTTTCCTCCCAGCTCTTTCCTCTATTTCCCTTGATTCTCCTCCTGTCCCACTATCATGCTCAGTCCCCACCAGGATTTCAGCACTTCCTCTTTGTTACATTCCCCTTGATCATGCCCTACCAGGTTTCCCACACCCGCCTCCCTACCAATTTGGATCGCTTGTTGTTCCCTTGTCCCTGGGTTTGTTATCACCTCTTCCCTTCCCCCCTCCTTCCCCTCTCCCATGTCCCCCCGGAACTGTCAGTCCCGTTGTTTTCTCCTCCAGATTGTTCATCCAGCCTGTCCTATCCAGACAGGCCTGCGGAGACAACATGCATAAAAACAAGACAGAGCAAAACCAAGCAACAATGTACAACAAAACAGCAACATCAATCCACTGACGAAGAACAAATTAAAATATACCAAGCAAGAAAAACTTGTGTTTTCCAGTCTAGCCTGTTGGGGCACCATGCCCTATCTCCAATGTCCACCCTCATCATTCCCTGGGGATCTTGCTACTCCCCTCCCCTGCTGTTCCGCTGCCTTGCCTCAGCGTGGCGGGGTCAGATCAGGCGCAATTCCCACACTGTGTCACTGGTGTTGTCTCCTGCAGGGCCATGGGCCAGTGAGGGGCATCACGTCTCATAGTGGGGCTGGCCATGTGGCCCTCTCTGTGGACTGGCTGCTCTATTTGGGGTCATCGTCCTCAAGGCCTAGTGGGTCAGGATGTGCTCCAGTCTCTCCTCCTCCCCCGTTCTGACATTTATTCTTACACCACGGTGATAAATTCTAGAATTCAGGCATTTTTACTTCTGTTGGGTTTCAGATCTCTCTAAAGTTGCATGCAGATTTTATTTCTGTGCATTAAAAATATTCATTTAGAAAATACTGCAACATAAAAATAGAGGAAACAAAAAAAAATTTTAGACATATTTTTGATACACATTTTATTAGGTTTATTATTTAACCAATTTCTTTTCTTTTGTAAATGTAAATCATTTTATTGGGGGCTCTGACAGCTCGCCACAATCCATACATATATCTATTTTGTCAAACACATCTGTGCATGTTGTCATCATCTTTTTCAAAACATTTTCTTTCTACTTGAGCCCCTGGCACCAGCTCATTTTTCCACGCCCTCTCCCACCCTCCCTCCCCCATGCCCACTAGATAATTTATAAGTTATTCTCTTTTTTTGGTCTTACACCTACTGCTGTCTCATTTCACCCACTTTTCTGCTGTTCGTCCCCCTGGCATGGGAACTATACATCGATCATTGTGATAGCTTCCCCCTTACTCCCCACCCCACCTCCAACCCTTACCCTCCTAGTATTGCTTCTCCCCTTATTGGTCCTGAGGTGTTTGTCTGTTCTGGATTCCCTGTGTTGTGAGCTCTTATCTCTACTAGTATACATGTTCTGGTCTAGCCAGATTTGTAAGACAGAATTGGGGTCATGTTAGGGGGTGCGGTGAAGCATTAAAGAACCAGAGGAAGGTTGTGTGTTTCATTGATGCTATATTGCACCCTGACTGGCTCTTCTCTTCTTTGTGGCCATTCTGACAGGGGGTGTCCAATTGACTACTGATGCACTTTGGGTCTCTACTTGGCACGCTCCCTCATTCACAATGATGATTTTTTGTTCTTTGATACCTGATCCTATCGACACCTCATGATCATACAGGCTGCTGTGTTTCTTCCATGTGGGCATTGTTGCATCTCAGCTAGATGGACGCTTGTTTACCTTCAAACGTTTAAGACCCCAGATGCTTTATCTTTTGATAGCTGAGCACCATCAACTTTCTTCACCACATTTGCTTATGCACCCATTTTGTCTTCAGTGATGTCAGGGATGGTGAACATCACAGAGTGCTGTGTTATTAGAACAAAGAGTTCTTGCATTGAGGGAGTACTTGATTGGAGGCCCAATGTCCATCTGCTACCGTAATACTTTATAAATAAACATATGTACATATCTCTATTTCCCTGTCATTGTATATAAATGTAATTACATTTATACATGCTTGTATTTAGACCTATATAAGTGCCCTATGACTCCCAGTTCTTTCCTGTTTCCAATTATTTTCCTTTCATCCCACTATCATGTTCAGCCTTCATTTGGGTTTTGGTAATTCCTCTCAACTACAATGCCCTTGATCAAGCTCCCCCCCCTCCCCCAAGCATCGTATGCCCTCCTTGCCATCAATTTTAAGTCACTTATTCTTCCCTGGTCCCTGGGTTTATTGGCACTCCCCTTCTTTTCCACCATCTCTTCCTTTGCCGTGTATTTAACCAATTTCTAACACAAATTTTAATCAGTATTTGATTTAACGAAAGGGAAGCATTTCATTAATACTATATGGACTTTTTTTCTATTCCTTTCTTTTAAATAATCAAGGTTGAAGCCACAAAAATTATATTTTTATCATGGGAAAAATTCAACTCCCAAGTCATAATGTTGAACTAGGATTATTCTCTTCAGAATTGTTTCAAAGGCAATGAAACTTATAAGAGAATGCACATATTATCTTCTTTCTTTGGAACATCAAGCACCAGTGTATTGGTGGCAGCTATTGTATTTTTTTAAAGGTATATTTCCACTCAAAAAAAGAAGTCTTTGATCATGCTATCTCCAGCTTCATTTCTATCCCCAAGGTGATATTTTCCAACTACTATTCTGTTCAATCACCAATACTATCAATGCATCTTGATTGTATATTTGAACAATTTCAAAGTGGAGAAGTTTGTGGACACAATATGACAAATTGACCAGTAGCAGCATGGACTATAATGGGAAAGCAATTCCCAGTAAATATCAGAGGGGGAAATGTATGTGATAGTTGTATGTCCCATGAATCATAAAAAATAGCATCTTTTCAAGACAGTTCCCACTTCTCTCTTTCTATCTTCATCGGCACCACATTAGGTGAACCTACCGGGTGCTCTTATAGCACAATGATAAAATGTTATCATGACTCTGTCCATCCTCATCCATTTCTGAACTGTAATGATGAGTCTCCACCCGGATTCTCTGCCCTCTGCCCCAGCTTCTGCTTCTCGGTTTCTCTTTATGATGTCAAGACTCTAAGGTTTAGAAAACTAATACTGGAAATGTAGCTTTATGAGACTTCAAAATGCAATCGGTATTAGAGGCATTATTTGTTACTTGTTCTGCTGAAGTGGTGATTTCATTCATTACATTGGCATCACTAATAACTTCCCTTTTGTACTGAATTGCCATCGAATGATAAAGCAAAACTGAGACCACGGAACCTATTGCTTCTCTTCTGACCTCTGAGGAATCATCCTTTCAGGAACAAGTTACATAGGAAACCTCAAAGGATTTCAAGTTGGGACATGCAAGGGCTCAGCATAGGCCATCAGAGATGCTGAAAGGAAACATGAAGTGAGGAACACAAGCCCATAATAAGATTTGCCCCCAAAAGTTGGACCTTGATTTGGGGATGAGTCAGGTGCGAGTCAGTTATGAAATATTTGATATTTTTAAGAATTTAAAATACTAAAAATAAAAAAAATAATTAAAAATAAATAAAATAAAATACTAAAAATGTTGTGGGTTAAATTATATCCCAGGAAACTTGTGTTGTAAATCTTAACCCCAATACTTGTGGTTATAACCTCATTTGGGAATGAATTTTCTTTGTTACACTGAAGAGGCAGTATTGGTGAAGTATGTGTCTTGAGTCAATAAAAAGGAGATGAGGAAAAGAGAGATGAGGGGAAATAGATGCCATGCCACCTGAAAATTACAAAAGAGCCAAGAAATAAAAGCTAAAGACATTCCCTTACAGCCGACACAGAAAGCCTTCCCTTAGAGCTAGCATCCTGAATTCCAATTTCTAGTCTCTATAGGGGACCAGCCTCCACAACCAAATGGGTCCTAGAGGGTGGTTGTGTAATTGAGGGGTAAGTTTTCAAAACAACAGACAAAAATGCAAGTACTCACCTGTCCCATGGCAACCGGAACCAGAGGGAGGGAGGAATGTCTTCTCTCATAAGCTTATATAATCTCGGGCATGCAGGCCACGCCACACACATGTAACATGAAGGGCTTGGATTACAGGCATACACTTAACAGAATGGGGACAAGTTAGGGTTATACACCAATAGGAAGGGGAGGTACCAGAGACATACATGTGACAGGAAGGAACATATTTAACAAGATGGTTGGATTCTAGAGTTAGGATGGCAGCCTAACCTTGGTCTTCTCTGAGCTGGCTTGACCTTAAGTGTCCCAGGGAAACAATCCATAATCTTTATCAGAAGGGAGGGGACCCTCTTTAGGGTCAGACAGACCATAGGGTCTGATTGCTCTGATGGCAAACAACCTTCAGGCAGCCTTCCAGCAGTTGACCTTCATGAGTACAATAGCAATCAGATGCTTGCAAGCAGAACCTTAAAATTGGAATCATTACAGGGGAACAGTGTGGAAAATAACTATTACTTAGGAGAATGGGACTGGGATGCATCTCCAACCCACAAATATGAAGGCCTCCCTCTGTGGGCGTCTCAGTCTCCCAGACCCCTTTTAATATGAGCATAGAGATGTCGGCCACATACACTCTCTTCCTGGTTCCCAATTTTCCACAAGTCTCCTCATGATGAGAAAGTAAATGTTTGGCTTAAAGTCATCCACTTATGGTATCTCTGATATATCAGAAGATACCTTATATTATGGAAAGAGGGAACCAAACGGGCATATTTTACTGTACACTTTAGTGTCTTTAAGTCTTTGATAAAAACAAAACAAAAACTCCCTCATGATGATTTGAATTTGCTTCTTTTTCATTTTCACTGTGGTTTGGTTATTCTAGCAGTTCTCAACCTGTGGGTCGTGACCCCTTTTGGGGGTTGAAATGACCCTTTCACAGGGGTCGCCTGATTCATAACAGTATCAAAATGACAGTTATGAAGAAGCAACAAAAATAATTTTATGGTTGGGAGTCACCACAACATGAGCAACTGTATTAAAGGGTAGTGGCATTAGAGAGGTGAGAATCGCTGGAGTATTCTCTTGTGACTGTATGAGTTTATCATCGGGACCTGGAATTTTTTCGATGAGTAGAATTTGTTAATTTCTCCACATCAACTTTGCAGTTTATTCAGAGGTTAAATTGGAAATAAAACAAAGTAAAACTCTGTTAAGTTTAATTCTTGAAATTTGGGGGAAATAAGCAATGAAATTGTTTACTCTTATAAAACACTGTAAGAATTGTTATGACTGGAATTTTAACACAAAGGCTAGAATGTTTTGTACTCTGTCACAAAAGATTGCCTTCCTGAAGAGGATTTCTGTACCCCATTGTGGCTGTACCTGTAACTATACTATTTATATTCTTTTATATTCAGTAGAATGATCTCGACCATGTTACTGTTTCCCGGCACTCAGTGGGCAAATGGTCATTAAACCTAAAGCACAGGAAGGTGAATAATATAACTGAGGGAATATTCAGAGGCAAGAAGTATACAGGTACCCAACAAGGCTCAAATCCAGGTACCAATTCAGGCAAAGAGAACCTCATATGCCAGGACCCCAGGAATGGTGATTACAAGGTCTGTTGAAGCAATTAGTTCAAGGCAAGTGTAGTATGATGAAGAGATTGTCAAGTAACAAGATGGGCTAGTAGGGAATAGGTAGGGCTAATAAAATGTTGATGCTACTTGTTCTTTGTGTTTTTCATCACAGCTTTCCTGAGTAAAGGAAGACAGTAATATTTTCTATAATAAAGGTCTGCTGGTGCTGATTTTTTTTTGCATGTCTGAAATTGTCCATTTCATCTTTGCTTTTGAAATATATTTTGTGGTTTGAACGTTTTTTGTTTCGGTTTGGTTTAGGCTTGGGGTTTTTATAACACTTTATGGTGTTGCTCTCTTGTCTTCTGGCTAGCACTTTGGCCAACAAGAAATCTGCTATCAGCTTTATCTTTCTCCCTTTTTTTATGACCTTCTGTTGGCATTTAAGAGTTTCTGTTTATCACTGGTTTGAACAATTTTATCATGATGCATTTAGGGTGAAATTTTCTTGTGTTCCTTGAACTTCTTGGGCATGTGGGCCTATAGTTTCCATCAAATTGGTTAATATTTCAACCATCATTTCTTTTTCAAGTAATTTTGTTTCTCCACCTCTTCTTCAGAGTCTTTACAATACACTGGTTATATATTTATTTATTTAGTCTTTCTTGTCTTTAATTTTTCATATTGCTATATCTTCTTCTGGTGTTCTAATATTCTGAGATGTATAATCTGCCCTTAATTTCATTTAGTGTAGTTCATCTCATTAATTTGTACTTTTTTCTTTCTTTTAGTTAGATTAGGGTCTCTATGTTGCCCATACTCAGGTTTTCCTCTAGCTTGTGAGACATAAGGAACGCCTTTTTTCTGTTTTAATGTCTTCTACTTTTATCATTTTTGTCATTTTTAGTGTTCTGAATAACTGATTTTTCTTCTCACTGTGGGTTATATATGCATATGTTTTCCATCTGTGCTTATTTTTCATTGGTATTAGAAATTGTAATTTGGGGATATTTTTGTCTTCATATATATATATATATATATATTGCTAGTGACATAACTATCTTCACTATAATGTTGTGTATTAATATAGGAATTTATTGACAACATTTAATCCCAAAGAAGTTTGTTTTTTATGTCTGTTATTCTCTCCCCAGTTCTCATTCCTCCTAGCCCCTATAACCACTAATCAACTTTGATATGAATTCATTCGCTGAAATGGGTATCGGTGTGCATGTATCTGAGTCACTGCTTTCTATTGCTTTGGATGTGTACCTAAACATTAAACGATAAGAGCATATGGTAATGCTATGCTTGTTTAGAAATCATAAAACTGTTAATCATAGGAGTTACACCATCTTACTTACCTCCAGTGTAGAAATGTTCCAATTTTTCCATATCCTTATCAACACTTGTTATAATAGCCAGTTTAGTAGATGTGAAATGTTATCTCATGGTAGTTTTGATTTGCATTTTCTTAACTGAGAGAAGCCCTAATGGTTACATGGTGGGCTGCTAACTTCAAGGTCAGTGATCCAAAACCACCAGCCTCTCTGAGGGAGAAACACAAGACTTTCGACTGCTATACAGTTATGGACTAGGAAACTAATATAGACAGTTCTACTCTTTTAGGGTCACTATGAGTCAGCATTACTCAATGGCAATGAGAATGTCTCCTGATGTTGAACATTTTTTCAAGTGATTTTTGACCATTTGAAGAAATGTTATTCAAATCCTTTGCTCATTTAAAAAAATTGGTTATTAAGGGTCCATGAGGAAGGGATGAGGGGGGAGGGCAAAAAAGGAAAATGAGCTAATTCCAGGAACCCAAGAAGAAAGCGAATTTTGAGAATGATGAGGGCAAGAAATGTATAAGTGTGCTTTACACAATTGATCTATGTATTGTGATGAATTGTATGAGCCTCAATAAAATGATTTTAAAAATTGGTTTATTAGTCTTTTGTTGTTGGGTTGTAGGAGTTATTTATGTATTCTGGTTATTAAACTCTTATCTGATCAGTTAGTACCAAATATTTTCTTCCATTCTCTTGTCTTCTCACTTTTTTGAAGGTATCCCTGACCCACAAAAATTAAATAATGATGAAGTTGAATTGTTTGTGAGGTAGTTAATTTATTGTGCCAACCTGGCCGATAAACACAAGTGGGATTAATTGAAGGGCAGAGAGATAAATGGCTCGGTGAGCCTCGCTTTTCTTGTCTCTGGCTCTTTGATCATAGGACCAGTGTGTGGCTGCCTTGCTTGTTCTGTGCCTCAATTTACAGGCTACACTACCTGTGGGACACCTAGCCTGTGGACTGTGTCGCTGTAAGTTGAGGTCCCTTTAAGACGACACGATTGAAATGTACATCTCTGGAGCTGAGGACTGAGAGTTGGTGACCTGGCTGACAGTTGGTGACCTGCCTCGCTGTTTTGCTGCCTGTACTGGGATAGCCTAGCTCTCTCTCTCTCTACAGAGGACTACCGGACGGCCCTCAAGACTTGAAGGACTGCTAGTGTCTCACAACTCTCTCACGGGAGTGAGTTGCACTGAGC
>NW_022104553.1:35263128-35270923 GCF_000313985.2 Echinops telfairi
AGGCTCTGAGTGATAGTATGTTTGATATTTTCCAGGAGTTTTGTAAGGATGACAAGTATAGGAAAGCTGGTTGGCTGGTCCTTCTTACAATGGAAAGTGTGATTAAGGAGAGGGATGATCTCAGAGCCTCAAAAGCACGCCTCAGGTGCAGACTAACAGATTTGAAAACTTCCATCTGTGCTACAAAGGAGAGCCTTCTCTCCCCTAGTAAAAGAGCTGACATTACTGAGAACCAGATCCAGAGTCTCATTATATGAGTGGCTGAATTACAACGGCAGCTGAATTACAGATCTAGAGTAGTGTTTGAAACCAAAGTGGGAGCACTGATTGGGAAAAGTTGGGACCCTGAAACAGGATGGGAACATATGGGCTGATGATCCAGAAGAGGAGGATATTGAGCCCTTACAAACAATTGACCCACCCCAGTCAATAGATCCACCCCTCCCAACTGAAAGTATTAATTCACAATCCACACCTGAGCAGATTAGCCAAACTATTCAAGTTGATATGCCAGGTGGGGCTACATCAGTAGCATTGCCTGAGGGAGATGCCTTACAAGATATTGCTGAGAGGACCCAGGAAACACCCTCACCACTCATTATTTCCGCTAGACCTATCACTAAAATTAAGTCTCAGAAAGCTCCTAAAAGTGAGGTTGAGATGATTACCCAAGAAGAAGCACGCTATACTCATAAAGATCTACTCAAGTTTTCAAATACGTACAAGCAGAAGCCTGGGGAATATCCCTGGGAATGGTTACTAAGGGTGTGGGATACTGGTGCATGAAATGTAATATTAGACCAGTCTGAGTTTCTGGATATGGGACCCCTAAGCAGAGACTCTTCTTTCAATGTCTCTGTGAGAGAGGCCAAGAGAGAATCTAATTCTTTATTAGGTTGGTTCAATGAAGCATGGACTGCCAGATGGCCTAGATTGGACCAACTTGAAGTACCTGATCTACCTTGGTACACTGTAGAGGAAGGCATCAAAAAGCTTAGAGAAATTGGTATGTTGGAATGGATCTATCACCTTTCTTGTCTCTAGCTCTTTGACCATCGGACCAGTGTGCAGCTACCTTGCTTGTTCTTTGCTTCAATTTGCAAGCTACACTACCTGTGGGACACCAACCCGTGGACTGTGTCACTGTAATTTGAGGTTCCTTCAAGACCTGCTTTGCCACACCATTGGAATTTACATTTCTTGAGCTGGGGACTGTCGGACCCTGTCACCTGGCTGACTGTTGGTAACCTGCCTTGCTGTTTGCTGCCTGTGCCCAGATAGCCTGAATTGCTCTACAGAGGACTACCTGGCAGCCCTCAAGACTTGAAGGACTGCCAGTGTCTCACAACTATCTCACGGGAGTGAGTTGCACTGAGCCATTTGTACTGCTTTATAATTTAACTGTTTTATTTCTTATGTTATATATCTATCTGTATATACAGATATATATATTTCAAGCCTATATATATATTAGCAATCAGATTTTGTTTCTCTAAAGAACCCTATCTAACACAGTTAATTTTTGTTGTTGCTTTTAAATGTTGTTTGTGCCTTTCATGTCATATCTAAAACTCTATTACATAATGGAAAGTCTTGCAGGTTTGCTCCTATGTTTTCTTCAAAAACGACCAAGGCTTTTTTGGTTTTTAATCATTTTAGACTTAAAAGGGTTTTAGTTCTTATATTTAGGTCAAGGAACCCTGGTGGTATAGTGGTTACATGTTGGGCTGCTAACCACAAGGTCAGCAGTTCGAAACCACCAGCAGCTCCTCGAGAGAAAGACTATTCCCATAAAGAGTTAAAGTCTCAGAAACTCACAAGGGCAGTTCTACTCTGTCCTATAGGGTCACTATGAGTCAACATAAACTTAACAGCTGTGAATCTGGGTTATATTTTAGGTCACAGGTCAAATTAAAATTTTATATAATGTAAGTTATGGGTCCAATCTCATTCTTGTACAAATGGTGATCCACTTGTCCAGTAATATTTATTAAAGAGACTTTTGTCCCCCAATTAATGGATTTGTCAAACTTATTAACAATCAATTGGCCATAGATGTATAGATTAATGTTGGTTCACAAGCCTATTATGTTCATCTATAGCTACCTTTATACCAGTACTACACTGTTTTGACTATTATAGCTTTGAAATCAAGAAGTGTGTGCCTCTTTCTTCCCACTTCCAAAATGGTTTTAGCTATTCTGAACCTCTTGCAATTTAATTTAATTTGAGTATTCCACGTCTCAAAAAAAAAGAGAGAGAATTGTTGAAATTTTAGTAGCAATTTTGCTGTATCTGTGGAAGTTAACTCTGATAATGTGAATGAGTCATCATCAAGTTGGCTTCTATGAGTCAGAGAGCAAATATAGCCACTTTCTAATTCCTCTATTATTTTGGACACCAGATATTTCCCACACAACACTCTCTCTTGGCTGGGTTCAATAGTTTACTGTAATGTTTTAAAGAGCTCGTGTCTTATACTTAGTGTTAAATGATTTATAAGGATTGTTATTGTAATTGAGTCTATTTCCATTTATAGCAACCACATGTGTACAATGTACTGCTACTTCATACAATTTTCAAGCCGTCTTTTAAAGGGAAATGGATATAACCAGAAGAAGATACAACTAGAAGTGGCAGACTGCATCAGGAAGAGGTATACAAAGGGTGATTCCTTTTGGCAATCAAGATTGCTCTTGCACAGGCCAGCCTTCAAAGCAGAAATGTTGATTAATGTTTTGTTTCTTTTCTGATGTAGATGTGAGTTACAGCCAATTAATATGGCCTTTCCAACCCTAATGCCTTATGGGATATCTTATAATTCTGGACTTTATACACCTGTCAATATAGTCTCATATAGGGTAGGATTAAGACCTGAGCTTGGTAGAGGGTGTGAATAAAGTCACAATGTTTGTTTCCCTGATGATGTTCTTAAAGATCCACCTTAGCTCCAGATGTGGACCAAATCACCCTTTGTTTCCTTGGATATATATAATGGTGCTACCACACAGTTCTGCACACATTGATTCATGTGGAAAGCCATACCTCCACTTCCTAACTGAGCCTTGCTAAAAGGAAAGAGACCTGTTGTAACTTTTGGACATTTTTTGGCTTTTAGTTCTGGACACTGCATTTAGTTCACCTCTACCTGACCACTGGATTCTGGACTGAGAATCCACGACTAAGTAAGACATTTCCTGAAAGTTTTGTGAGTGTCTGTGGGACATTGCACCAATTCGAAGAACCAAGGGACACGAGGGAATAAACTCAAGGAAGGAATGGGGGTGGAGGATGAAGATGAATAGTATTGTGAAAGAGTTGGGACATTTGGGACATCATTAATCTCTAACGCCTTGAAACTATGGCTGCTAGGTTCCATCAAAGCAGTTCTAATAGTGACCCTATGTACAACAGAACAAAACACCATCCGGTCCTGCACAATTGTTCCTTTGTTTGAGCCCATCTTGTTGAGGGTTTTCCTCTTTTTTTGCCACCCCTCTACGTTACTAAACATGATGTCTTTCTTCAGGGACTGGTCTCTCTGGAATGCTACACGTCTTCCAAGACAGATCTGTTTGTTCTTTTGGCAATCCATGGTACTTTCAATGATATAAACCCACAAAAAATTAAAAAATATTTATGGACACAAAAACGTGTTGTTGAGAATGAGGGGTGTGGTGGTTATATAATCATTTGTCAATTTGAGGATTAAGAATGTAGGGGTGGAGTCTAGCCTGTCAATCAGATCATAGGTAATGAGGCCTCTGTGTGCGGGATGGCCTTCTCCTGAGAATTCTGGGAAATCCAGGATTTTCCTCCTTGGAGGTGGGAGACTCTCTGCCACACCCTGGGAGTCATAGCAGCTGATAAGACAATGGGCCCACCCTTTTGCAACCAGTCCTCTGTAGCCGGAGAAACTACATAGAGACCCCTGCCAGCGCTGAGATGTTTCCGATGCCACTGGATCCAAAGACTTCCTACCCACTGGCCTGTGATCTTCTACATTCAGCATCATTGCATGTGTTTCACGAGTCTGAAGAGGACTTTATAGACTGGTATCGGACATATGGGCTAATATCGGACTTATGAACTTGCTCTGGACTGGGCTGGGATGTTTTCTCAATATTCAATTGCTCTTGTATATAAATCTCTTTCTTATACACATATATGTGTCCACGGGTTTGTTTCTCTAGTCTACCCAGACAAACGCAAGGGGGTTCAGAGCAGAGACCCAAAGCCCATTGGTAGACAATGGACCATTCCCACGCCCACGCCCAAGGAGTAGCAGGGAATGGATGAGTCGATCAGGGTGCAGTAGAGCACCAATGGACCACACAATATACCTCTGGTTCCTTCCACATACCCCAATATCATGACCCCAGTGCCGCTTCCCACTCTGGACTGGACCAGAACATGTACATAGGTATAGACAAGAGATAAACATCATGACTCATAGAATCCAGGAACAGGAATGGGAATAGCGGTAACAGAAGGACAGGGGGAAGGTGGAGAGGAAGGGGGAAACCGATTGTAATGAATGGCACATAACCACACACACCCCTCCAGGGGAAAGAACAACAGAAACCAGAGGGGAAAGGAGACAACAGTCAGTGTGAGATATAAGAATAATAACAATTTATAATCTATCAAGGGGCCATGAGGATGGGGTAAGGAGGAAAGGAAGAAAAGAGGAGCTGATCCCGAGGGCACAATAGAAAGTAAATGTCTAGAGAAGAAGGATGGCAATATATGTACAAATATGTCTGATACAATTGATGTATGTATTGTAACAAGAGTTGTAAGAGCCCCCCATAAAATGATCTTTAAATATATATGTTATGGAATAAAGGCATCTTGTGGTAATAATTTCTTTCAGAAGAATTAATACCAGATTAGTCTCAAGGATTAAGGGCAAGTTTCAGAGTCTCTTCTGACATTCACTTTGATATTTCCTTTCTTGCCTTTTTAATGACCTTTCGCTTTCTTCATGAATGATGCTCCTGATGTCCTCACACAGCTCATCAGGTCTTCCGTCATTAATGTTCACTTCATCACATCTGTTCTTGAGATTTCTCAAAATTCAGGTGGGATATACTCAAGGTCATATTTTGGCTTTCATGTGCTTGTTTTAATTTTCTTCAGCTTCAACCTGAACTTACATATGAGCAATTGGTGATTGGTTCTGCAGTTAGCCCCTGGTCTTAATTTATCTTAAACTGTAAGAACAAACAAAAAGTCAAGCCTCAAGTTGCAATATTGAAGGATTCTATGGGTAAAGTATTGAATGATACAGAAAACATGAAAAGAAGATAGAAAAAATACACAATCACTCTACCAAAAAGAACTAGTTGACATTCTACCATTTCAGGAGGTAACAAATGGTACTGACGGAAGAAGTTCAAGGTGCACTGAAAGCATTAGTCAAAAATAAGGCTCAAGGAATTGATGGAATACTAATTAAAATGTTTCAATAAGCTGATGAAAACTGGAAGCACTCATCTATACCAGGAAATTTATTTATTTATTTATTTATTTATTTATTAGATCATTTTACAGCTCTTATCACAATCCATACATCCATCCATTGTGTCAGGCACATTTGTACATGTTGCCATCATCATTTTCAAAGCATTTTCTTTCTACCTGAGTCCTTATATCAACTCATTTTTCCCTCCTTCATGAACCCTTGATAAGTTATAAATTATTTTCATATTTTGCATCATCTGCTGTCTCCCTTCACCCACTTTTCTGTTGTTTGTCCTCCTAAGGGAGGTTATATGTCAATCATTGTAATTGATTCCCCCTTTCTCCAGCTCCATCTTCCCCTTACCCTCTTGGTATCTCTATTCTCATTATTGGTCCTGAGGAGTTTATCTGTCCTAGGTTCCCTGTGTACATGTTCTGGTCTAGTCAGATTTGTAAGGTAGACTTGAGGTAATGATAGTAGGGGCTAGGAAGCATTAAAGAACTAGAGGAAAGTTTAAATTCCCACACTGTATGTGTCATTGGTGCCATACTATGCCTTGACTGGCTCATCTCTTCTTCCTTGTGACCCTTATGTAAGGGGATGTCCAATTGTCTACAGATGGGCTTTGGGTCTCCACTTTGCACTCATATCATTCACATTGATATGATTTTTTTGTTCAGGGTATATATTTACTTTTAATTTAAACATCATCTTTTATTTTATAAGAGGGATGTTCAGTAAGATCATGGAAAAAGAGAGTTAAAAGATTAAGCAACTAAAGGAATTTCATCTTTTTATCTTTTAAGTGATGACCTGCAGTGTAAGAATCATTTAAATTTTTATGTCTTTTAAGTATTCAACTCACCAGACCAAAAAATGAAGGAATAAAAAACAAAGGCCAAACTGGAGAGGCCCTTTCTTTTCCTCCTTGTGAGTGTAGATGTAGATTTGAGATCGCTCTTAAAAGCATTTGAAATGCTAAGCATTCGGCAAAAAAAGTAGAAAACAAGTCTAACTCATCAATAGAAAAGAACCTAGATTCAGGAGGGATGTATACGAGGGCTGTTTCCTGAACAGTTTGCCTCCTCAGTCATTGCCCACAGGACTCTGAAAAGCTATAGGAATGTGCAGGCACAGACTCAAGGCCCAGCTTGATCTCCGACCTTGTGGAAAAGGACTGTACATCATGGGTCAGGGCCCTGTGCTCCCCTATGTCACCTGGACAGAACCTGGGGGAGAGTGACCTCCAGGGAGTATCCGCATCAGGGATGCCAGGAAATTTAGAAGACAGCTACTCAACCAACTGACTGAAAGAGATCCATATTTGTACTCATTACAAAGAAAAGCAACCCAACAGAATGCTCAAACTGTAAAACAATATTAAAGTTACACACAAATAAAATTTTGCTGAAGATCATCGGGCAGGTTTATATTACGTAACTGGGAAATAGTTTGATCTTTCAGGGACTTTCATTTAAGCATTGCTAGGGAAGACCAAGGAAGTGTTTAGGCTAGGATTAATTTCTCCTATTGCTAAGGAAAAGCCTTTTTGAGGACTTGATAGATTATGTAGTTTCCCCATTCTATCTAGTAGGAATAGACACTATTTGGGGGCATTTATGATCTTTGGGAATCTTTCTAATCTTTATTCCTTTTTCAAACTATGGTAGTTTTTTCACATACATATACTAATCGGTACTCGGATTATTATTTGCAGTTCTGAAGTCCTTGCTGTATGCCCCTCTCCGCTGTAGGATTTTGTCCTGCTAACTTCATAGGTACCGAGTCCTCTCCAGCCTCCTAACTAGGAAGATGACTACCTACCTCTATTTGGGTTCTCCGTCCATGTTTTGAAACTTTTTCCAGCAGAACCAAACCAAACCAAACTCCAATGTAGTGACCCTATAGGACAGAGTCGAACTGCCCCTGTGGGTTTCTGAGACTGTGAATCTTTTTTTTTTTTAAATCATTTTATTAAGGCTCATACAACTCTTATCACAATCCATACATACATCAATCGTGTAAAGCACATTTGTACATTCATTGCCCTCATCATTCTCAAAACATTTGCTCTCCACTTAAGCTCCCGACATCAGGTCCTCATTTTTCCCCTCCCTCCATGCTCCCCCCTCCCTCATGAGCCCTTGATAATTTATAAATTATTATTTTGTCATATCTTGTCCTATCCAACGTCTCCCTTCACCCACTTCTCTGCTGTCCATCCCCCAGGGAGGTCACATGCAGTTCCTTGTAATCCGTTCCCTCTTTCCAACCCACTCTCCCTCCACCCTCCCAGTATCGCCACTCACACCACTGGTCCTAAGGGAT
>NW_022104553.1:35272503-35274499 GCF_000313985.2 Echinops telfairi
TACACTGGTACAGATAGGAAGTGGAAACACGGAATCCAGGACAGATGATCCCTTCAGGACCAGTGGTGAGAGTGGTGATACTGGGAGAGTGGGGTGGATAGGGGAAACCGATTACAAGGATCTACATATAACCTCTTCCCTGGGGAATGGACAACAGAAAATTGGGTGGAGACATCGGACGGTGTAAAATATAACAAAGTAATAATAATTTATAAATTACCAAGGGTTTCATGAGGGAGGGGGAGCGGAGACCGAGGGGGGGAAATGAGGAGCTGATACCAAGGGCTCAAACAGAAAGCAAATGATTTGGGAATGATAATGGCAACAAATGTACAAATGTGTTTGACACAATGTATGTATGTATGGATTGTGATAAGAGTTGTACGAGCCCCCAGTAAAATGATTTTTTTAAAACTGGAAATAAAGAACTGTATTACTCATAAATATCTAGAGCACACAGTAATAGGCCACGGTGTGTGTCAGGAAGTCATGGGACTAGCGAGAGCATGAACCTGGAGCACAGCCCTCGTTCAAGTGTAAGGGTAGAATGAGGAAACTTTCACAAGGTAAGCAGAAGCTAAATTAAAGAGCAGGAAATAAGGAAAAGTAGCTATGGAAGCTAAGTGGGGAAACTGAGAAGTGAAGAGTATGGGTGTTATCAATAGTGAGGTTATCTGGGGCAATTATGTGCAGTGGAGTGTAATGCATTCATTAGCAAAGTGAGGAAGGGCGTTCAACAGCGATACTGAGGCATCATCTAAAATGAAATCTATTTGCATTTCAGTGTGCAATATCTTATTTTAGGCAACAGAGTAAATCTGGTTCCTTTTACTTCATCTTGAAAAGTCTTATAGAATCTTTTGATTCTGTAAATAAGGGAAATTGAAAAATAAAAAGGTAAAAATCGATTCAACAGAAGTATATGTTAGCTGTAGGTCCTCCCTTGAAGCAATAATTAATATCTTTAAATAAGAAGAGTACAGGGGCAATTAATGATTCAATGTGGCTCTTCTAGTCCAAGTCTCTAACTTTCGCCAAACGAGCTTTCCTTGTCTGGGTATAATCTTGTTAACTTCCTTAATGAACTCTTCCATCATGAGTTAAAGAGTTCTGTGAATTGTGAGTTCTGTCTAGCCAGTGCAATGGATATTAGAACCTAGAGACACAATAGAAAACACTAATTAAGACAATACAACTGCATCAGAAGTGGGATTCAGTGCTATGGCTCCAGACTCTTAGAATCTTTTTTTTTTTTTTTTTTTAGAATGAGAACTAAAAAGGCATGGGTATTAAAATATTTGATTCCTAGAATGGCTTTTTTAGTTACTGTTACTTATAATGGATATATAGAATGATATGCTGCAGCTGAGAGAGGAACAGCTGCTGCTGGAGCAGCCTGGCTGATTAATAAGAGGCCAATACCTACTGGAACCATCCTGCCAGAGTCCCCAGTTCATAAGCACATAAATACAGTTAAGGGATGGGGCAGAAATTTGAGTATTATTTAAAAGGTTATGGTTATATTATAGGTTGATTTGGCTTCACCATTAATACTCAATATGTCTCCTACCTCGTATTGTATTATAGGACATTGAACATGATTACAAGAGCTGTAAATCCACTTTCAGACTATATTTAATTATATATGCTAAAAGAAAAGAATTGCCTGGGGGTAAAAAAGCTCCTAATTTGAAGCCAAAGTAGTTAAGAAGTTTAGAAAGAAAACCTGAGCCCCACCCAGAACTTCTGAGAGAACAGGATTTTAACATTTGAAGGGAAGACCTGCAGGTAAAAAGCCTATTTGAAAATAAAATTAACTTAAAAAATAAAGAGTCTATTTGGCTTTAGAAATTTTGGAGCAGTTTACCATTGGCTGCATCAAAAAAGGAAAGTTCTGTGCCTAACGGAAAAAGCGCCCTTCTCAAACTGAGAGTTAAACAGAGATAGTGGGTTTGGAGTAATCACCTATATCATCTGCTTACTGAGTGGAAATGGG
>NW_022104553.1:35274599-35288573 GCF_000313985.2 Echinops telfairi
CGGTGTAAAGTGACACAGGTAAGACCCCCAAAGCACATATAATGAAGTTAAAATTTAACATCTTATTTGTTTTCTCCGTTTACTCATTTTTAGTTTTGGTTTTCATTTTTTCCTGATTTCTTCTGGAGTGAGATTTTCCTATTTTGTTATTGTTCGGGTTGGGGGTTTTTGTGGAGTTTTTTGTTAGAATTTTTCTTTATATGAAACCTAGGAGGCGTAAATCTAAAGACGGTAACTAGATTAATAGTTTCTTAAGAGTTATGGCAGGGAGGTTTTAAGGGAAAATGGAACACCAATAATTACCAGTACAAAAATGAAGAAAATATTCTAAAGTTGATTGTGGTAATGACTGCACAATTATTTAATATATTCAAATCATTAAAGTATATGGTATGTGAATTATGTATCTGTAAAAGTGTTAAAATAAAAAAAAATTATCAGTGTCACAGTGAAAGTCAGTATATGCAATTCTTTTATTAGAGACAAATAATTTGATTCACACAACTTTTTTTTTATAGCTGTTTCTTGTTGAGTTTTTTTTTTCCATCGTCATCACATTTACTACATGTATTGGGTGACTACATTATCTTCACATGCCCGTTAGCTAAAAATAATTCCTATGCAGCATGCTTATGTTAAGAAATACTTATATTCTTATTAGCATTACTATAAAACTGTTTACTAATATCTTTGGGACAAAGAAAATATTTACATATAATTCCTATATCCTTCAGGTTATTCTATATTAATCTTCTGATAGCTACCAAGATAAGGATCTTATGAACTTATGAATCCTTCCATACTTACATAAGATTTCTCTCCAGTATGAGTTTTTTTTATGTAGAATGAAGGATGTACTTAAAGGAACGCCTACAGCTACTAAACAATGGGAATTCAAAAAGTTCATGAAAAATCTTCATTTGCTTTTCATTCCACTTGTACACAACTTTTTGAAGACCCCATAGATCACAGGACTTTTCTCTTGTTTGACTTTTACATGCTTTACAAGGAATCCATATTGTATAATATATAGAGTCCTAGTGGTGTTCAAAGGTTAAGTGCTTGTCTGCCAATCGAAAGGTGAGTGGTTTGAACCCACCAGCTGCTCCACAAGAGAAAAGCCCTGGCAATCTGCTCCCATAAAGAGTACAGCCTAGGACGCCCCACAGGTTAAGTTCTGTCCTACAAGCTTGCTATAACAGGAAATTGACGCAGCACACAATATACACAACACGTGACTTCACTGTGATGAATAAGATCGGTACTATTTCTAAAGGTCTTCTCATATTCACTGCATTCACAGAACATTTCTCCAATATATATATACTGACGGTGAATCAGACAGACCCTATAGCTGGTTATTACAACAAATAACACCTTCCTATTCTTACATATTAAGTAATACACATGGCATCAAGGTTGTTCCATACTCACTACACTGTGTTACTGGATTTCTTTGCATAATGTATTCTCTGATGGACAGTAAGATTGGAGCCTTTACTAAAAGCTTTCCCACATTCATTACATTTATATGGCTTTTCTCCAGTATGAATTCTCTGATGTACAGTGAGGTTTGAACTATAGCTGAAGGTCTTTCCACATTCAAAACATTCATATGGTTTCTCTCCAGTATGAAGTCTATGATGTTGAAACAGGGATGACTTATGACTAAAAGCTTTCCCACATATACTACATTCAAAAGGTTTCAATCTAATGTGATTTCTCATATGTAAATCCAATGATTCAAGCTGGTTAAAGGATTTCTTGCATTTTTGACATTCAAAGGGTTTTTCTTCAGTATGAATACTCTGATGCTGAATAAGATATGAGAGGGTACTAAAGATTTTCAGGCATTTGTTGCATTCATATTGTCTTTCTACAGTATGAATCCTTTGATGTCGAGTAAGATGTGAACTACAGTAAAAGGCTTTCCCACACTCACCACATTCATATGGTTTCTCTCCAGTATGAATTTTCTGGTGGTGAGCAAGAGATGACCTATGAATGAAGGCCTTCCCACATAAAGGACATTCATAGAGTTTTTCTTGAGTATGAATTCTCAGATGTTCAATGAGATGTGAAACACGACTAAAATACTTCCCACATGCCATACATCCATATGGTTTATCTCTGGTATGAATGCTTTGATGATTAGTAAGTGAGGAGATGTGGCTAAAGGCCTTCCCACATTCAATACACTTATATGGTTTCTCTCCACTATGACTTGTTTGATGTCGAGCAAGGGATGAACCATGGCTGAAAGTCTTTGCACATTCACAACACTCATAGGGTTTCTCTCCAGAATGAATTCTCTGATGGCGATTAAGGATTGACTGTTTGCCAAAGGCTTTTCCACAATTACTGCATGCATAAATTTTCTCACTATTCCAAGACTGGTGAAGGCCAAGAGATGTGCTTTCGCTGAAGGCTCCCATACTTTCATTAGAATTCAAAAGTTCCACTCCATCATTCATTTCCTCGCTTTTTATAAGTAACTTATTTTGTAAGCTTTTCTTAGGTATATCATACTTGTGTGACTTCCCTTCAACAGAAATTAACTGGGGCTCAGAAAGAATAGAGGTTAAATGAAAAATGCTTTCAAACATATTGTAATTGTAAACACTTTCGCCAGGAGGGCTTTCTCGAAAATTGAGGGTGACAGGTCTAAAATGTTCTACCTGATTTCCATCTATCCCTTCCCACGTCCCTCTATATTCACAGTCATTGTTAAAATTTGAATATTCAGGATCTTCTTTTATAATTTTTTCTATTATTACCCTTTGGGGTGAATCTTCATAAATATGCTCCTCTGATGATAATTCTTTGTCTTTCTGCTTTGATTCCCAATCTGAAACATATCAAGAAAATAAACATTGCTTTTTCTGACCTTCATGGAGAAATAACTTTTATGGTAGAAATTGGGAGAATTGGACAAAAAGAAAAAGTCTTTCCAAAGCACATGACAGCTCAATGATTTCTGGAAAATGCTTAAGTGAAGCACAGTGTAGAAAGCTCACAGGGTCAGAGAGTGATAAAAGAAGAGTTTAATATAAGCAATTAATATATGGGGAGAAAAAATATAAGAAAAACTATATAAATCACATTCTAAATTTTAAACTATCATTTTGTGGCTATATTGATATGAAAGGCCACACTTTTGTCTTATAGCTTTGATTCTTCAAACATTACTTAATCTCAATGCTGCCAGATTTACATGCTTAAAACATGTAATTTATAGCTCGTCTCTAAACAGCAATAACTGAAGTGGATGATAACAACATAATCTAAATGCTTTTTAGTTCTTACAGGTATTTAGGCTGAGTTTATTTAGGGTCTGTGTGAAATCATATGATTCTTAACATTGGACATTTAAACTAAAAACAAAAATAAAACAAAATAACTCCTTTCTGTCAACAGTAATAGAAATAGTGATACCATGAGGATAGGGGGAAGGTGAGGGAGAAAGAGGAAGAAATAGGAACCGATCACAATGATCGAGGTATATCCCCCCCACCCACCCCTCCAGAGGGACGAACAACAGAAATGTGGGTGAAGGAAGACAGTGAACGGTATAAGATATGAAAATAATAATAACTTATAATTGATCAAGGGTTGATTAGGGTAGGAGGTTGGGAGAGGGAGGGAAAAAACAAGAGCTGATACCAAGGGCTCAAGTAGAAAGAAAATATTTTTTAAATGATGATGGCAACATATACACAAATGTGTTTGATACAATTGATGTATGGATTGTTATATGAGTTGCAAGAGCCTCCAATAAAATAATATATAAAAAACACACAAAACAAAAACAGAAAGAAAACACATCTCTGTCATTCAGTCCATTCCAACGCAGAGTGACCCTACTGGACAGGGCAGAACTGCCCTTGTGGGTTTCTGAGACTCTAACTTGTGATGGGAGTGGAACTTTCATCTTTCTCCCTCCAAGTGGCTGGTGGTTTTCCCAGTGCTGCCCTTGCAGTCCGCAGCCCAATGTGTGACCCACTGCACTACCAGGGCTCCTTGTATTGGACATCAGAAAAAATATTAGTTTAGGAAACTTTCTTAAATGTTCTTTACTTCTAATACTATTCATGTTCATATTTGATCTATGAAGCTTAACTTTAGAAGAAAAATGGTTTTCCAGCTAATTGACAGCTTTTCTTTTCTTTTCTTTTTAACATTTTATTAGGGGCTCATACAACACTGTTATCCCAATCCATACACACATCAATTGTGTAAAGCGCATTTGTACATCGTTTTTCAAAACAATTTCTCTCCACTTAAACCCCCAACATTAGGTCCTCATTTTCCCCCTCCCTCCCGGCTCCCCGCTCCCTCATGAGCCCTTGATAGTTTATAAATGGGTATTTTGTCATATCTTGCCCTGTCCGACATCTCCCTTCACCCACTTTTCGGTTGTCTGTCCCCCAGGGAGGAGGTCACACACAGTTCCATGTAATCGGTTCCCTCTTTCCTACCCATTCTCCCTTTACCCTCCCTGTTTTGCCACTCACACCACTGGTCCTATAGGGCTCATCCGTCCTGGATTCCCTGTATTTTCAGTTCCTATCTGTACCAGTGTACCTCCTCTGGTCTAGCCAGACTTGCAAGATCGACAGCTTTTCTTGGCCTAAAGTCATCAATTAATTTTTCCTTAAGTGGGTTTAAAATTAATTTACGATATTTTGTTTCTAATAACAATTTGAATTACAATGATGGCAAACAGCTCTACCTTCAATGGCATAAGCAACCCACATAGCTTATAAGTGAGGATGGAGGAATAATCCTTTGGAAATCTAAGCCGAAAATTCCTCAATTTCCTTTATATCTGGAATCTTTGAAAATAGTATACTTATCATATCATAAAATGTGTCGTATACCTCCACATTCTCTACAAGTTTTTTTTTTACTTCAAAGCTTCCTTGGTTTGATTCACCATGACTCACCTGTGAAGGAATCTTGGGACAGTCTGTCCGCCAGCATCCAGGGTTCTTTCCCTTCCTCCAGTAAGGTGATCACATATGGCTTAGGTATGGGAAGACCTGCTTGTAGGGAAAAAAAAGAAAAGGAAATTATGTAAGCTGTGATAAGAGGGCATCACAGTAAGAACCAGAGGAAGAGTTAATGACTGTTTACTAAAATGGGAAGGTAAGTTTTAAGCAAGGCACAGAGTTAAACATTTACTTGGACACAGAACAGAATTCAGCCATTTAGTTACGAGGGCTCTCAGCAATTCAGAGTAGCAGAAGAAAGACCTTCCCTATTGGGGGTAAAGGGAAGATATCCTTACCTAGAGAGACCAGGTTCTCATAATTCTGGACCATCACATCCTTGTATAAATCTCTCTGAGCAGAATCTAGCCACCCCCACTCTTCATGAGAGAAGTCTATGGCCACATCACTAAATGTAACCTGAAATGGCAAACAAATTTGAGGGCTCAACCATGGCCCGGGCCTCTTATGTCACTAAACAAGGAATAAAATTACTCTGGTTGTGGGAAAAAAGCCAACAAGAATCAGCAATTAGAAAAAGAATAATAAATTTGATCTAAGTAATAACTAGAAATATATGTGCTTGACATTGCTATACAATAAGAGTGAGACAAATACATGAGCTTTGCTTCAGGAAAGTTACTGTTATCAAAGGGAACAGAATTATATAAATTCCAAAAAGTCAGCAGTCACCATTTGGTAGTATATAGTCAAGTTCTGAGTTGTATCTTTTATGGTTGAAGTGCTAGATAAGCAATAAAAATGGTGTTAAATCATTTGTTTTCTAAAGAGATGATCACTATGATCTACAAGGGGAAAGGAAAGAAAGAACAATCCATAGGTTCATAAAGAAGACATCTATCTTGACAGATATACAAATAATTAATTTATAAAGAAAATATACACATAATTGTGGTGTGTACTTAAACCTTGTATCAGTAGTCATTTGAGAATTAAAATAATTTGAGACTCCTGGGAAAAAACACTAAAGGATTGTTCCAGGCAATACAGTCCAAAGTAGGATCTTAACATAAGAGCAAAAAATATAAGAATAGGCACCTTTCATGGAAAATATTTTAAAGGAATATTTACTGATAAGTCTAGCAATTTCTTCTTCTCAAGAGTACTCACAAGACTACAGTATTACATAAGATAGCAAAATCTCTTTTAAGAAGCTTAAACATTCTATAGCAGGTTACACGTGTGTGCATTCATAGGTGCATCTAAAATGGCATTGCAATTATATTTCATTGGCGAGATAGACATTTCTTGGATGTGGTGAATTTTTCTCCAAGAGTAGTTGACTTAATACCCTATTACTTTATTTGGAAATTTTTCACATACAGTTTTACTGATATTGGTCTTTAGTTATAACAGGGAGGTGGGGGTGGGGGTCTGTGTCAGGTATTGGGGAAATAAATAAAAATAAATAAAATCTCCTGCCAATGTAGAAAATCCTCTCCACCAAGTATAGAACATTTTACTACTGTAAAAGCATTAGCCCAACCATGAATTTCACATGCCAACTGCTAATGAGATTACAAAGACAAAAAGAAACGTCACCTTCTACGTATATACACGTTCTCGAATTAATGATAAGCTATTATCAAGTAAGAGAACTTGATACCACCATTTGCTACATAGAGGTCATTCTGAAGTCACCTGGAAGTTAGGGTGGTCACCTCTGTTCGTTCATTGCCCTTATCTAAAGGAAATATAAAACTGCTCATGTCTTACAACAAGCAGATAGTTAAAACTTGGAGCCAAGAACTAAGGCTAACTCCTAGAGACGGGGAAAAAGGTGCTATTTTCCTGGATCTTTGCATTTCAAAAGGATAGTGGTAAGCTATATGTCCAGCAAGAGGCTTACTTCATTTTTTAAATCATTTATATACATCTCAAAGAGCAGAGGAAGGATTCACAATTAAGTTTTCTTAAAGAAATGCTCTAAGAAACCCACTGCCATTGAATCAATTCTGACTTATGGAGACTACATACTACCAAATACAACCAAATTCCATCGGGTGCGCGCGAGCGTGTGTGTGTGTGTGTGTGTGTGTGTGTGTATGTGTGTGTGTGTGTGTGTAGTCTTGTCTTTACAGATGTGTGTGTGTGTGTGTATGTAGTCTTGTCTTTACAGGCATAGAACAACAGGAATTCTTCAGCAGTACTACTCTGTGGGTTCAAACCAACAACCTTTGGTTTAGGAGTCAAGCACACATTGTCTGTGCCATTCAGAGACCTGCTCTAAGAAATCAAACCCCACGCCCACTAACTCCAAGTATCTATGACTGTAAATCTTTATGCTGCCAGGGAGCAGTTGGTGGTTATGAACTACCAACCTTGTGATTAGTAGTTGAATGCTTAAGGGAGGGAGGAAAAACTCTTTCCCTTTTGGCATTAGGGAAAATTTATTTTCATATTTGGAATTACTCTTACATAGATATTAGAGTTATACTAGCTCCATTAAATGAATTAATAATCCTTCCATCTTTGCCTACTTTCCACAAAGCTTTTAAAACAACTGTCTTTACAAATATCAACTGATAAATCAAAAATAAAATGATTATATCAAACGTAGAAAGCACTAAATTCTACTTCACCAATGTGCAGATACTTCATATTTTGTTTTCAACATATTCTTAATGGCTGCCATCCTATTAATAGCCTGCAGAATAAAAACCACAAATCACGTGAAAAGAAACTCTTTGTTCCTTCTTTAGAAGAGGGTTCCTGAACTTTGGCACTATTCGTATTTTGGGTCCAGGGTAATTGTCGTGGGGAGCTGTCCTGTACTAACATTACAGGACACTTCGCAGTGTCCCTGGCCTCATCCACTAGATGCCAGTAGCAGCTCTTCCCATTAGGAGACCACAATTGTTTCTAGAACTTGCCAAATGTGTACTACAGGGGAAAGAGGAGGGTAAAGTGTCCCTGTTGAACAACTATTGCTTTTTTTAAAAATTATTGTTTGTTTTTTAATTATTGTTCTTCAAACAACTACCTTAAGTCTCTCTATGGACACTCACAATGTTCCCTTAGGTCAGCATCATTTCACTCCACCTCTAAGACTTCGGAGCTCTAACCTAGCTTTCCTGGGGACACTTCAGATATCTCTTCCCCATTGCCTTTGCTGCCTGCCCTAAATCATTTAGGATACCTAACTGTCCTAGCATTTATTTAATTTGTGTGTGTGTGTGTGTGCTCTGAAGACTTTCCTACCACTTCTTCATTGTTCAAATATGGTAATTATTAGCCATATTTGGTTATATAACTTTAAGTTCATTCAATTCCTCAGTTACTCTAACCAGAATTCAACATGTGTGGTTGGTGGCTGTGACACTGGACAACACACACAAAGACCATTTCCACCCTTGTAGGAAGTTTTCCTACACAACACTGTACTGGATCATGAAGCCCTGTATCTCAGTATATACCTAACCCACGTAAGGCTCTTCCTAACAGGTACTTCATGATCCTTAGAAAATAAAGAAGTACATGATTTAGGAGTTTACTTTAGCTTTTACTTTAAAAACAGCAGCAGCAAAATCAAATTATTTCTTCTAGTTATCTAATTTTTTTCCCAAGAAGCCAGAATTTGTTCAACATATACACATGCAATTCATGTCGTCTCCTGGGCAAGCTTTCTTCCCTATCAGTTGGTAATAATTCATTTATCTGTTCAGCAGCTATTTACTGAGCACAAGCATCTGCTATTTATTAGAGGACAAAATGGCAGTGATAGCATAAAAACCTGCACGTCTGTATTTTTTTTTTTAGAAAAAAGAAATCAAGGATAACTCCAAATAACATCTGACCCGAGCAACTGGAAAAACAAACCATTCATCAAAACCACATTATATAAGTTGGATAATCATAAAGCAGATAACCTCAAATTCCAAGTTTGCATTTTAAGCTGTACTAAATTATTATTGGCTCCACAGAGACTTCTAGCAGAAAAATAAGAAATTTTTTCCATCTGTGGCAAAAGAGTACTAAGGGACGAGAACAGTATGTTGGAACTCTCCTATGATCTCATCCTTTGTTATAACAAAAGGAATTATAGATCCCATCCCTAAATGAACTTTGTTAACCTGGAAACTAGCAGAAGCAGGGCAAACCCTCCTGAGCCCTGATAAGAAAATATTCAAGAAGATTTGGGGTGATGCTAAACTCACCTGAGACATGACTTTGCTAGTTAGCCAGCCAACACAGTCCTCTTTCCGGTCTCGGGTCTTAAAGCAGAGCAGTGTCCTGCAATGGCAGAGGCAGAGCGGGGGGGAAAAAGCAGATTGACCTTGCAACTTGGTGACACCCCAGTAAGAAAAGGCATCGGAGGAAACCACTCTTTGTGGGTATAGGGGCTTCCTGGGCGTGGGTTTAGCATGTACCAGGTTGCTTTCTACGGAGCCAAACTTACAAAGCAATAGTAATGACAATGCACGGTGGGCCTTCTACATTATTTCCCGTTTTTTCTTTTCTAATGGTGAGAAAACTGAAACTGAGCCAGAAGGAAGCCGATTGGGAACCGTCAGCGTCAGAACTGGAGTAACACGAAAAACAACTGAGAGATGACAGACAGGACGTTCGCTCGAAGTGTGTCCTGCGTATACAGAGCCCGGGTTTCCTTTTCACCACAGTTCAACGAGGTTAAGTACCACCCCCCTTTTACAGAGCCGAGGTTACGTACCACCCCCCTTTTACAGAGCCGAGGTTAAGTACCACCCCCCTTTTACAGAGCCGAGGTTAAGTTCCACCCCCCTTTTACAGAGCCGAGGTTAAGTTCCACCCCCCTTTTACAGAGCCGAGGTTAAGTACCACCCCCCTTTTACAGAGCCGAGGTTACGTACCAGCCCCCTTTTACAGAACCGAAGTTAAGGACCACCCCCCTTTTACAGAGCCGGGGTTAAGTACCACCCTCCCCCCTTTTACAGAACCAAGGTTAAGTACCACCCCCCCTTTTACAGAACCGTCCGCGGAGGCCGCGGAAGGCCCGCCCGCCCGCAGGGCAGCCCTTGACCGTGCACAGCGGCCCGGAGCCGGGCGGGGCCTCCCCGCGAGCTGCGCGCGTCCGGCGCCAGCGTCGCCGTACCTGAGGCGCGCGGCCGCCGGGGAGCGGACAATGGCCGCGCCGCTCAGCGTCCTCCCGGAGCCGCCGCCAGGCCTGGGACTGCGGCGCCGTGGGACGAGAGCCGCCCTGACGACGAGGCTGCATGTCCCAGACTCTTCCGCGTCCTGGACAAAAGTTACTGCCTCCGGGAACAACGGCCGCCCCGCCGGAAAACCACACTTCCCAGCAGCCTCTGCGGTCGCGAGTTCAACAACAAACTGTCCGGGCTTTTCAGACGACCGGACCTCCCGGAGCCTTCGTCGCCAGGTGGTCCACTAAAGCACCCCGGGGACGTGTCGGTAAGACAAGCGTTGTCTTCGGAGGGGCCAGACCTTCAGAGCTACAGCAGCGCTCTTCTTGCGTGAGGACAATGGTTCCCCAGTCAGAAACTACATTTCCCAGAATGCTCAGGTGCGTGTGACTAGCTCTTCCAGGTCACTCGTACGCTGACAAGCCCCCCCCCCCCGCCCCCGCCCCAAAAAAGGATTGTTGTATTGCTGATAGTGTCAAATGAACGTTCCTGTAGGGTAGCTTCACACTAGGTAATTAGAAACCCACTTACTTTATGTCACTTGTACTCTATGAGACTTTATTTTTTAATCATTTTATTAGGGGCTCTTACAGCTCTTTTAACAATCCATACATCCATTGTGTCAAGAACATTGGTACATATGTTCCTGCCATCCTTTTCAAAACATTTTCCTTCTACTTGAGCCCTTGGTATCAGCTCATTTTTTTCCCGCCCTCCTCTACCCTCCCACCCTCATGAACCTTTGATAAATTATTTTCATATCTTACACCATCCACTGTCTCCCTTCACCCGTATTGTGTTCTTTGTCACCCTGGGAGGGGGTGTTAGACATCAATCATTGCGATCAGTTCCTCCTTTCTCCGTCCACCTTCCCCTACTCTCTTGGTATCGCTACTCTCATTGTTCCTGAGGGGTTATCTGTCCTGGATTCCGTGTGTTGAGAGCTCTTATCTGTGCCAGTGCACATGCTCCAGTCTAGCTGGATTTGTAAGGTAGAACTGGGGTCATGATAGTGGGAGTGAGAAAGCAATAATGAACTAGAGCAATGTTGTATGTTTCATCAGTGCTATACTGAACCCTGGCTCATCCCCTCCTTGTGACCCTTCTGTGAGGGGATGTCCAATTGTCTACAGATGATCCCCCTCTCATTTGCGTTGCTGTTTGTTTTGGATCTTCTGATGTCTGATACCTGATGCTGTTGACACCTTATGATCACACAGGCTGGTGTGCTTCTTCCAGGTGGCCTTGGTTGCTTCTCAGCTAGATGGCCACTTGTTTATCTTCAAGCCTTTAAGACCCCACATGCTATATCTTTTTTTTTTTTGGCCTTTTAATAGCCAGGCACCATCAGATTTCTTCACTACATTTGCTTATGCATCCATTTTGTCTTCAGCGATTGTGTCGGGAAGATGAATATCACAGAATGCCAGATTATTAGAACAAAGAGTTCTTGCATTGAGGGAGGGCTTGAGTAAGAGGCCAAATGTCCATCTGCTACCTTAATACTTAATATATAAATATGTATATGTAGACCTATGTCCCTATCATTATATATAAATATATTTATATATATACATGCCTGTATTTATACTTCTAAAAATGTCCTTTGCCTCCTAGTTCTTTACTCTATCTACTCTTACTTTCCTCTTGTCCCACTATTGTGTTTGACCTTCATTCAGCTTTCAGTAATTCCTCTGGCTACATTGCACTTGATCAAGCCCCACCAGGCATTCTACACCCTCCTCACCATCGACTTTAGATCATCTGTTGTTCCTTGTTCCTGAGTTTGTTGGCTCCCCACTTCCTTCCCACCCCACCACCCACCTTCCCCTCACCCATGTACCCCTTGAACCATCAGTCACATTTTTTTCTCCTCAGGATTGTTCATCCTGCCTGTCTTATATAGAGAGACATGAAAAAAAGAAGAAAAGCCTACAAATAGTTCTAGGTGTGTCTGTTGATCTTTATGAATATTTTCTGATTGAGTCTGATGAGGTGCCAAACCCTTGCCCTGAAATCTATTTTTGAGACTCCTTGGGGACTATTGCTTTGCTTCCCTTGCTGCTCTGTTACACTCCTTTCATGTTTCGTCCCCCGTGGAGGGTGGGGGTCAGACCAGGCACACTTCCCACACTGTGTCCCCCGTAGCGCTATGGGTCATCGAGGGATGCCATGTCTTGTGGAGTCGGCTCTATGGTCCTCTCTGTATTGGCTGCTCTGAGCAGGAATATCATCCTCAGGGCTTGGTTTTCTCTCTTTCTCTCTCTTTCCTTCCCTCTGGTTTACCGAGCAGATTAGCTTTCTGATAATCAATTTGCACACATTATGTTTCATGTCATTCAGTGCAATCCCATCAATCCAACATTTCTAATTCCACCTCTTCCCTGTTTCCTGTCGCTATTCCTCCTTTCTCAGCCTTTCTGACTTATTCTTTAGGTAAATGCTGTTCCTTTCATTCCAAATGGTTGATAATTCTAAGGTATGCTCACACATGTAATGTTATTACTGCTCTTTTAGACCTGTCCGTATCTTGGCTCCAAATTTAATCACAGGAGAAAGATCAGTTCCAGGACCAAAGGAAGACATAGCCTGGGAGGGTCCACCAGCCCCTATCAAACCAGCAAGCCTGGTCTCCTACATGACGTTCTGTTTTGTTACAACTTTGCCCTACTGTATCCAGCTCCATGGATTTCCAAAAGAACCACAAATGTGTCCTGGAAGAAGTACAGCCTTGCTCCCTAGAAGCAGGGATGGCGAGACTTCATGTCATGCACTTTGGACATGGTATCGGGGGAGACCCGTCCCTGGAAAAAAGATCTCATGCTCAATACAGTAGAGGGGCAACACGAAAAAGGAAAACCCTAGATGAGGTGGATTGACTCTGTGGCTGCAACAAGGGGCTCAAACACAGGAACAATTGAGAGGCCTGGGCCGTGTTTAGTTCTGTCTCTGTTTAGTCTCTGTGGGTTGGAATTGACGCAGTGGCAACTAAACAACAGTGTCATCCAGGACCTTCTATCCTAACTCCTTTCAGAGCAGGTGGAGACAGTGGACCCACCGCTCGTTCTCCTAGTCTCACGGTGGTGACTAATGCGTTCATAGTCCATTGGGCTCAACTGTGTTCATGCGTCTTCCATTTCCGTCATTCTTTCCTCCAGTCAGGGAGAGACCAGTAGTTGCTCCTTAGATGACTGCTCCCTAGCTTTTAAGAGTCCCTAGCTCTCACTACTCAGTAGGACGTAGATTTTGTGAACTATGTTTTGCCAATTGACTTTGGTATTATTCCTTAAGACTATTGTTCTAAGCCCCCAGATCCATTGACTCATTCCCTCCAGGTGCCTAGTCATGTTCACGAAGTCTCCATAAATGTGTCCCCTGTATGCTCCATTACATCCACAAATATGGTTGCAGAAAAAAATATTTATCCAGGTACAACTATCCTCTGTCAAATATATATAGATATCTTTAACTCTTTCTCACACTTGCTCAACCTGGTTGTCTATCCACCCAGGAATCAACTTTATTGTAGGATGGTGTATATAATTATAACACTTACCTCTGCTGCGTTTAATTAACACTTGCACTCCTCCCAGTCTCTTCTCTTGATTCCATCCTTCTTTGACAACTTCCCGTAGCGTATACTGTGCTCCCCTTCACTCAAGTTCTTAAAATCTTCTTGCCCCTCCCCTGAGAAGAATTTATTTCAAAGGATGGCACTGAATCTGCAGCTTCGGGAGAAGGATCTATCTGACCAGAGCACACAGGAGCAGATGACAGGGGAGGAGGAGAGACTGGAGCACATCCTGGCCCACCAGGCCTTGAGGACGATGACCCCAAATAGA
>NW_022104553.1:35291067-35303948 GCF_000313985.2 Echinops telfairi
AAAAATGAGGACCTAATGTCGGGGGTTTAAGTGGAGAGAAAATGTTTTGAGAATGAAGTACAAATGCGCTTTACACAATTGATGTGTGTATGGATTATGATAAAACATGTATGAGCCCCTAATAAAATGTTTTTTTTTAAAAATCTACTTGCTTTCCTCTCCATGCCGAAGTTCTGTAACTGTACTATTTCCTCATTTTTTGTTGTAATTGTATTTATTCAGTGGTGGGATTAAAATAATTTCACAACTGGTTCACTGCCCTAATTGCCATTTTAAACATAAGAAAAGATACATTGCTTCCTGATTGATGTCTTCCTTTGAAATATTCTTCACTTTTATCTTAGCATCATCAGCTGTGTGATTTATCCCAAACCATCTTTTCACTGTAGTAGGATCCCATTCCTTTACAGGCAGACCAATTAGACAATAGTCATTGTGTTTGATATATAAGAAACAGCTAGGCGACTTCCCTTCTCTGAACATATGTTCATCTTCATTATGTTCTTCTCTCAATATATTATGATCTGCTTCTGCTGAATTTACAACCATTGTTCTGACAATATTTGTAGCCCTTTGAACACTTTCAGGAATTGCATAATTCATTCATAATCTCTTGGAAATTTTGGGTGTAACACAAAACTGAAACAAATGATAGTATGTCACCCTCTGGTTGTTTGACATTTTTTCTCTTTACATTATATGTTTGTTTTCTGAAACAATAAACAGGGAATAAAAATGTAGTATTTCATCAACTATATTACAAGTTTTAGGAAACTAATAAATATTACAAGCATAGTTCCGAATGAACATTACTATGGGTGCTAATACACTGAGGCAGATGAATGTGGGGGAAAAAAGTAGTGTAAATTTGTGATTTCCACATTAATCAGCTGCCCAGAGAATCCTGATTACAAGTTCCATTTTAACAGAGGTTCACCAAGCTCAACAAAAGTAGGTGTGGGTTCTGCCAAACCAGCTGAGTCCCACTACTGCCTTTATTACAAACTGCTCTCTGGTTCACGATTTTCAATCTTAATTGCTTTACTTTGGATGATTCTACATCTGAGTTAGTTTCTGAGTTGATCTCAGGTTGATGTCTGTTCTCTGTTCAAAGAACTCCCCTTAGTATTTCTTTTGAGGTTAGTCTGATTTTATCACATTCCTTTAGTTAAAACATATATATATAACTATATATGTATAACTATATAAATAATTACATTCCTTTCATTTTAGTTTATCTGGAAACATCCCAACTTCACCATGGTATTTGAGTGGCGGTTTGGCTGAGTGTATGATTCCTTTTTCTTTTTTAAGGATCATTTTTTGAAGCACGGAGTGTAGCAACTAGAAAAAAAGCTTACTTGGGGAAAGAAGAGCTGATACCAAGGGCTCAATAGAAAGTAACTGTCTAGAAAAGAGTGATGGTAACATGTACAAATATGCCTGATACAGTCGCTATATGGATTGTAATAGCATTGTAAGAGCTCTCAATAAAATGACTGAAAAGAAAAAAAGTTTTAAGAGAAGATCTAATAATCAGGCAATAATCAGATCCAATAATCCAGCCAGTGCAGGAAAATGTATGTCAACACAACAGGTGCAAAGTCCAGAATAGACAATCATATATAATCAAGGTAATGTCAAATGAGTGGTGGAATTATAGGTATTTATTGGATGGGGTAAGATATGGCAAAAAATGTATTATAATAAGGGCTCATGGTGGCAGGGTGGGGGAGGGAGGGAATAAAGGGGAGCTGATATCAAGGAGTTCAAGAAAGAAAATGTTTGTGGTAGCAACTGTACAAGTAGGCTTGACTTAATTGAACTATGAATTGTTGTAGCTGTGCGAGTGTATACATATTTTTTCCTTCGGGAGCTTTATGTTATCCCATTACCTTCTTGGTTGCGTGGTGTTGCCTGAGAAGTCAGAGCCTACTCTTACTGATTTTTTCTTTGTAAATAACTAGTTTTCTTGGGCTGCTCTTAGGATTGTTTCCTTGCCTTTGGTTTTGAAATTTGACTATGTCACAGTGATTTTCTTTTGGTTTCTCTCCTGTTTGAGCTTTGTTCAGCTTCTTGAATGTGTTTTCTCCTGACCTCTTATGTCAAGGAAGTTTTCTTCCAACAATACTTTGGCAATTTTGCTCTCTTCCTGTTCTACAATTACATGTTATTTCTCTTGACTGTGTTCCACAAAATTCTTGGGCTTTCTTCAATTCATTTTTCTGATTGTTCCTCTAGCAGTTTAATATTGAGAGATTTGTCTTCCAATTCACTAGTTCAGCCTTCATTAAATTCTTTTCCAAATATATTACCCATTTCTGAAATCGTGTTAATTTTATGGATTTTTATTTGCTATTTGTAGAGTTTAAATTGTTCTATGCATTTTGTCAGGCTTCTCTTGTAATGTTTTCCTGAATTCTTCTAATTTTTACGTGTGTGTGTTTGGCTGGCTTTCATCAATCTCTGAATCCCTTTAATGGCACTGGATTTGGTTTCTGACAACCACTAAGTTCTCAAGTTACTATCAAGGGGCTGCCAGTGAGTTTTCAGACAACTGGATGACCTAGTTTCAACCCTTTACACCCACTACCCGTTAGCCCTCTCAGCATCACTCATGGCGGCTGCGCCTACTTGGAGAACTATTCACAATAGTCAACAGAGGTGGAAACCTAAATGCTCATTACTCGATGAATAAACAAAGTGGGCACTTACAATGGGACAGGACTTAGCCAGTAGAAAACGTCCTGAAAAGGTTCAGTATGGATGGAGTGTGAAAACATTATGCTGAAGAACTGCACCAAGGACTAGAGGAGAAATAGTGCACGTAAAGGGGCAGGTGTGGAGAGGCCTAAGTGCATTCGTGGTTCCCAGGGGTGCGGGGAGAAGGCTAGGAGATATTGGTCTCCCACTGATTAAGGTGGGGTTGCACAGTCGCCTATTGTTACTACTGTCAAAAGTTGGAGAGTTAAGATAGATGTTATCTTTCACACGCAACCATCACACACGCACAAGCTGTTAAGACTGTTTATGTACCACCAAACACCTTGTGGTATTTGGTCCACTGGATTGGAAGCGTAAGTTCTTGGTTTCAAGGGGCATCCCTGTTAATTGGCCTAATAATGTGTAGTCCTTCCGTTCTACCTAATTCATTGTGCTTAGGGTCTTAAAGGTTTCAAAGCAGCCACCCAAGGCACAATGGGCTCTATTCATGTGGAACGAGAGAGGAAGGGCAATTGGGAATCGGATATGGAATGCGTGGCTAATTGCACAGACAAACAAAATGGCCTCGTCTGTGAAACCCTAAGAACTGTCCAAATACAGTCTTCTAAATTGGTTCAGTCAAAAGCTCATGAGCTATTCTTTTACAATCAGACTAAGTATAACGAAGTTTTCAAACTGTGAAGGAGAGCAAGTGTGTGCATTGGGTGTGGGGTGACTGACATGGGTAGTTGGGCACGTGTGTGACAAATACTGCTGAGCATTTTCTCCAGGTGTATGAGCTACAGTCCCCACTGCCACCAGTTGCCTCCAGCCTCGTGTCCTTGAGGAGCTGTCCTCCAGGGTAGCTCTTTTTACAGGGCAGAAGAGTCCGTGACACACCCCTCCCAAGCTGAGAAGTGCAGCCCACCAGTGCCGACAGACCAGAGGAAGAAGAGTATTGCCTTCCTACTTCAGGTGTACTTCCCATAGATTCTCCAGGTTCCTAGACACTTCCTGGTGGCCATTTCTAGGGACCAGGGATCTGGTGAATACCAATAGTCTCAGACCAGTCCCTGTTAACCCAAGACAGCGCTGTACAAACATGCTCATAGTTATGGGTCTAAAGAGCCTTCTCACCCTACCTTGAGCCATAGTTTATCCCATCTTTAAGACCGGCCCTCCTCAACTCTGGCCCAAGCAGTTACCCACATCTTGTGTATTCACACACACTCCTCTCCCAACCAAGTCCCACCACACTCACTCAGGGTGCATCTAAGCTCAATACCTATAAGCCATGGGGACAGATCCTCCTGAGCAGCCCTCAATGGAAGATTACTGGTGACCTGAGCACTCTTGCTATACCTAGACCTATCCCCAAATTCAAATCCAAGGCTCTCCAAGAGATTCCTACCTTTGTTACAGCCCCCACACCTCCCAGGTGTGTAGTTGAAGACCTGCTGGCTGACCGGCCCATGGCTGGCACTTAATGAGAAATGACCCAGTTTTTAATCAAAGGAAGGAACCTCTTCTTGTAACAATGAACCCATAGAGCTGGAAAGAAGCCTTGAGGATAGGGGTGAAGAGGTTAGAGTAGGTGGTGAGCACATCCCTACTTTACTCCCTTGTACTTGAACTTCTGGGCAGGCCATGGCCCATACTGCTCTCCAGGCTTTTGTTGCTGTGAATTCCAGTATCTAGGCCTCTAGGTCCCAAAATCACTACTGTATCTCCCATCCCTCCCAGAGCAAGACCACACAAGTCATTCATGTGTACCTGAAGTTCAATAAGCTCTCATCTAGGTTTTATGGCCAAAGAAGGGGAGGAAACATTGAGACCAGGTAAGAATTAGGGTTTAAGAGGTTAGTACCATTAATACAACCCCTGCCCACCCTGGGACCATGAACCCCAGATCCTGAGACTAACACACAACTTAGGGGGTTACTGAGGCTGAGAACCCATTCAAATGCTTTTACATCACCTGGCTCTGGGGATTATTTTTAGGAAGGAATAGGGAAAGAACACCAGCTTCTTTACCCTCAATGAATTCAATCTGTTTCCACACCCCCGTCTTGTCTCTCCCCTCCTCTCACTCTATCAACCGTCCATTCTCAATTTCTCTCTACAATGCTTGCTTGCTTTACAGAGCAACTGCACTTCAGCAGATCACCATTCTGAAGACAGACGCAAGCAAACCCCAACACTATTCTTAAGTCTGAAAGGCAGACACACACTTTGAGATTTTAAAGGAATTTATATAAAAATAGTTAACCTACAATGCTTTTACCACCTGAAACTAACTGCATAATATACAACAAATTGGACATGTGTGAAATCTCTGTAATTTTTTTAAGAAACCACCACCTTGGTCCAGGTTTTTTAGAAGACAGACAATATTCCTTTGAATAAAATGGAAATATTCTCATAGGCACAACTTAATTTAAGTGAAGTCATATCCTTTTTTTGGCTGCAGAGTCAGATCAATGGTATGCACACACACGTGTCTTCCTTGAGACCCGGGCAGGGTACCCCCTCGGGATCTCTGCCCATGACCTGTGACTGGGATTCTGAGGGAGGGGGTTCTTTCCAGGTGACCGAGGAAGGTGGGAGGAGGGTGCAGTCTTCATGCCAGGAGCCAGGGTGGAAAATGAGGCCGAAATTGTGGCTGTGCCCTGGTGTGTCCCTAACGGCCAAAGGTAGGGCACAGTCCCCAGGCCTAACATGGCAGCCTTCCCACCCACCAGCGTTTGTATTTCTGAGACACACAAGCACACCACAAACCCCGGCCTTCCAGACCATACCCACCCCAGGAAGTGATCGTGGAAGCGGTCTTAACCCCTTCTGAACAACACCTGAAACCTGTTCTCCAGGATTTGGGGCACAGGGGACCCCAGAAGGGAAAGGCAGTGATGGGGTGAAGTGGAAGGCAGGCAGAGCCCAGAGGCTAGCTGCCTGAGGAGGCACAGACGGTGAATAAATACACGTGATGGGGCGGGGCCGGCCCGGCGGACAGGAGCTCAGTGGGAAGTGAGAGGACACCGTGGGACAGAAGCATGCATGGCAGCCCCGCCCACCCTGACACAATGCTCCAAAACTAACCTGGGGCCACCCAAATGGCCCACACACAGCACAGACACACACACACACACACACACACACACACACAACCCCAGGTCGGGCACCAGGCCCCTGCTCAGAGCTCTGTAATGTGCATGGCAGGTGACGGAAGGGAGCCAGGCCGGAGGCGCCGAAGATGGCAGCAGCGACACAGCAGGTGGCCATCCAGTGGGTAGCAGCGATGTCCGTCCTCCCCACTCAGCTGCAGGCCACAGTCCTATGGAAGAACACAGCACAGAACCCAGGGTCAGGGGAGGTGTTTCGTATTAGCACAAGCAGAAAGGATGGGTGGGAAAACTAGAGTATCTACACAGGGGATTTGAGGTAAGATATTGAGGGAGGAGGTTGTTGTGGATTGAGTTGTGTGCCCCCAATTCTTAACTGCACTATGATTCTCAGTATCATGTAATTATCCTCCATTCCGTGATCTGATTATCCCATGTGTTATAAATCCTAACATCTCTGATGTAAATACATCAGGATTAGAGCCAATTAAATTAATGAGGCAAGATTCAATTTACATAATTACAATGTATCTTTAAGTCAATTTCTTTTACTTAAGAGATTAAATGAGATCAGAGTGGCCTTAGCAATAGCAAAGAAGACCTAGGGTAGAACTTGTCCTGTGATCCCAGGTCCCCTGTGCTGAGAACCTGCTTGACTCAGGGGGAAACTGATGGCAAACACAAGGGACACTGGGCCCACAGACATTAACAGGAGACAGGGACTTTCCCCAAGTAGTTCCTTAGAAACAAGCCCTGAATTTGGATCTGTAACAGAATAAATTTGTCGGTATTTTTGTCACAGCAGCACTAGCTATCTAACGCAGGGGTAATTGAATACAAGGGTGGCGAGAGAGCTGCAGGAACATCTGAATGTCACAACACTAACAGTCTTTAAAGACAAAGGGAAAAAACAAAGCATTTCCTAGAATAAAGCTAACTGGAAAAGAGAAAATTCAGAAGAACTGAGCCTTGGAGAGTTCATCAGACATTAAAAGATGGAAAGAAAAGGGAAAAGTGAGCAAACGAGGGGAAAATTAAAATGGCGAATTAAAAGTGGGTTGTTCTAAAGGTGAAGTCAGGAAAGCTTGTCACAGAGGAACAGCCCGCTTGGGGGAAAGCTGAGTGAACGGGAAGGTAACAACTGAGAACTGTCATGGAATCTGCCACAGGGGATATGGTGAACTTGGCAAGTGCTGAGGCAAATACTTGACCAGAGAGGCCGTAGGAAATAATGGGAAGAGCGGAATTAAAGGCATCAAGTTTACAGAAGCTTTGCTTTATGGCCCTCATCTTGCCCCTTTACTATTACCACAGTTTTTATTAGTTAATTTTCTGTGTTCAAAACATGATTTATCCTTCCATGACCTTTGTAAATAACTGACAGAACACGTGAAGGGCAGCCCTAGAAGACATGCCGTCAAAGTCAGTGGGCACCTAGCAAGACCAGCTGGACTGCTTTTTCCGTCCTTCCTTCTGGATGCCCATTCCCTCAAGGTGGTTCTTTGATCACATTCACTGAATCCATGGCTGAATTTTCCTTTGCACCTTTAATACTTGTTGGCCAAAGACAATGAGACCAATACTTTCCCCACTCTTCGCAGGTAAGAAAGGGGAATCATGGCTTCGTGTCCATCCACAGACCACTGACAGATAACCACAACACACCAGAGAGGGAAGGGTGGAAGGGCTTGTAGATTCCAATTCCCACCCAACAGCTCCCTGGAACCTGTGAGACCAGGTGACATAGTCTCACAGGTACACAGGCCACCTGGTTTCACACCTCAGAAGGTGGTTGCTCACAAGCACTGTCCGGGATGGAGTTTCCTCAAGGAGCCAGTTTCCTTTTCTGGATCAGCCACGAGCAGCTTGAAGACATGCTCTATGATTTTCAACATCAACTCTTCACTAAGCATCAAGTTCAGAAATCCCAAGGGAAAACTGAAGTTCCCCAGGACAATATGATGCCTGCAGGGCAGGCACAGTTAATACATCTGATAGCTTGTTACTGTCTTTACCACCCACTCATCGTGTCCCAGGGAATCTTGGCCCCTTGCAGACCAGGCCTGCTCCTGGCTCCTTTGGTCCCAGCAGGATTTCCCACGGGACCACTGGACTCCTCCCTGAGGGATCCATGATTTCTACTGAATATTCCTCACGGGTGTGCCCTCCTGTTCTTCTCGGGGTTTCTAATCACACAAGCTCTTCTTGGAACAGTCCTCCTCTTTCCTGTTCACTCCTTCTCAGCCTCCATTTACAGCTGCTTTACCTCGAGGCAGCCCTTAAAGACTGGTGCTGCGCACTGTCCTGAGCCCCAAGTCCTTCCTCTCTACATAACTCTCCAAGGAGAGGTCGCTCCTGACGCTCACTTCTAAGGAGCATGCTGGTGGTACGTACTTCAAGACAGATTTGTTTGTTCTTCTGGCAGTCTAGCCTTCTGGTACTTTTTAATACTCTTCATCAACACCATAATTCAAATGCATCAACTCCTGTCTGGTCTTCCTGATGCATTGGCCTGCTTCCACATGCATGAGATGACTGATATAATGGCCAGCCGGGGTCCTTCTTGAAGAGCCCTGCTCTTCAAGACTTTAAAGAGATCTTGCACACAGATCTGCCCGATGTAATTCATCATTTGAGTACTTCACCCTTGGAAGTACCCAGTCACAGCGCAGTGTTCCCCCTCGAGTTGAGAATTCAAGGCCAGTGGAAGTTACGAGGCAGATTATCAAAGTGGAGAAAGCCAGGTGCCAATGACTCCCAAATTTCAACAATAACCTCCCAGGTGCTTTGAGCTGTAGAACACCTACCTACCTACTGGAGATCGACGTGTGTGTCTTTCCAGCTACAGAAAAGAACACCTAGGACCCTCCTCCTTTTGTCCTGCCTCCCAACCTCAAACCCCCTATCCAGTCATTTCCCAGCAAATCCAGTCCCTTCTACTGTCTCAGCAGCAATCAAATCGATCGACTTTTCTGGACACAGGACCACAAGCCTGACTCAGCCTGTCATCCCTGGTCCATGCAGAACCTGTATCATTTTCTGTACCTTCTCAGGGCCCCCACCCCCACATGCTCTTCCTCCAAACATTCTCTACATTGGTAATAAGTGCCCTTTCTAAAATCCAAAAGCAACCTGGTCGTCCTTTTAAATTATTCTCCAGTTTCCTAAGGTTGAACCCACAAACCTTAGTTCACATGGTATTTTGCCACCAGCTCCTGCCAAATTCTCAGTCAACTTCCAATTGCACTACCTGGAAATACTCTAACTCAGTGGCTAGCTCCTCTTCCTCATCCTTCAATTCTTAGCTTGGGGAGTCTCTCCTTCAGGACGTTTTCTGACTTTCTATGCCAGGGAGGGGGTGTCCCCGACCACCCACCTTCCAAGAGGGCCCAGGCTCACCTCACAGTGATAACATTCCACATGGTAGTCTCTGTCCATGGAGACCACACGAATGGTTGTCTCACAGCCCTGCGGAAAGAGACAGGATTTACTAGGGCTGAAAGCAAATTCTGCTATGGAGCACACATCTACGGAACCTAGCATGCCTTTGGTGGATGGATGTAGATTCGTTCCTGTGTGAGCAATGACACCAGGGGATCCATGGGGGCTAAACCAGCTATCAGTGGGTTCCCAAGAATGGCTATGCATGCACCTTCTGCATCCTCACTGCAACCAAGAGCACACACAGGTGCCAAGTGACAGCTGTCATGAATGTGAATGTGGGGGAACAGGTCTGCGTGCCATTTTCACTTCTCTGGAGTCAGGAAAGATCACTGCTGGCCCAGCTTCCCCAGGCATACACACCTGGGGTAAAACAAGCACACAGAGGATGACCCGGGGGTCTTTACTCTGCACAATTCACATCCTTCTCTCTTCTGCTGCCCCACAGACCTCAGCTGGCAGAGCTGATCGGACCCCGCGAGCAGCCCTTATGTCAATGGAGATGGAACTGAGAGAGTCAGCGGGGAAGCCAAGCAGCAGGGGTTACCATTTTCTTCTAACTTCTACCACAACTGCATGCAAGGGCCCAACACACATCCCTCGCCCCTGAAGGATGCAGGGCAGGAGAATGTGCTCATCCCTCCCACTGTGGCTCCACACCTGGGACAGACCCAAACAGGCCTGAGCAGATGCTGGGCTGGACCAGGAGCCTAAACATCTCCAGGTGAGTGGTTCCTACCTGTGCAGGGAGGATAGGACGGGCACAGGAGGCACATTTTGGTGCAAAAACCCTGGAGGAATAAAGGAAACCAGAAGTCACCAGCTGAGTGACCTGAAGGCAAGGGCACAAGGACATCATGTCCACCCGCAAAATGACCCAAGCATCCAATCTTACTTTGGGGTCAGAACAGCTTCTGTCATGTCTTCTTAGCACTAGCCTTTTTATCTGGCTCTCCAATTCGCCTTCACCTTATCACCATTGGCAGGATAGTTCTGTCCTCTCCCAACTGCTTCCTGGGTTTTCCTGCCCCCTCCCTGACTACCTATCCCACACATAGCATAGGATAGGAGCTCTAAGGGGAGGACCTAGAGCCACAAGGGGAATGGTGGCATGGCCAGCCCCAGGGGTAAAAAGAGGCAGGCTCTGCAGTGATCCAAGACTGTCTTCCCAGGTAGAAGAAGCCTTGCCTGCTCCTGGGAGCAGAGGGATGGATGCTGGCTGGCAACTAGCAGAGTCCTCGCCACTAAGAGAAGTGGAGCATGGAGGGTAAGGCAGAGGGAGGACAGAGATGACCGGTGGCTGGATCACAGGAGAGAGAATCCAAGGCATGCCCTGCCTCAATCACAGAGCGATCACAAGGAGAGCCCAGAAGCGGCTCCATTTGTGCCGTCTATGAAAAGGCCAAGAACAGCGGAGCATAGGCAGGCAGGGTGGCCAGAAAAATTCTTCAAGGAGAGGCAGCATGAGTCCTGTCTGCTCCACAGTGCTGGCTACTCACGTGTGATAGTCTCTGACACAGTAGATGTTGTTCTCCATGTCCACGGTGAAGGGCACCCCGTCCAGGCACTCATTACACACAGAGCACCGGAAACAGCCTGGGTGGTAGGACTTCCCGAGGGCCTGGAGGATCTGAGGGTGGGAGGCACTGAAGGGTCAATGCAGGTGGAAGGCTAAGCACAGCCCCCAGAAGAGGGTCTGGTCTGAGCCCCTGGCAAGTCTGGAACAGGTGAAAGGATGGGGTCCTCAGAGTCCACCCTGGTCACAGGGGTGGGGGCTCCAGGAGTCTGGGGAGGGGGTCGGTTCTTACCATCTCCATGATGAGATGTCCACACACACTACACTTGTCAGCTGTTTGCTGGAACCCGGAGTACTGGGAGAGGACAGAAATCCAGGATGTGAGGTGACAAAGGGCCACTGATTCCCCAGAGAACATCTGCCTCCCGGCCGCCAATGTCCATGTGAATCAGAAGGAGGATCCCCCACCTTTGGGCCCCCTCCTGGCCGCAGTCAGGCACACAGCTTTAACTCACCAGGAAGTCCTCCTGGCAGTACACTTTCTCGCCCACATTGTAGAAGGCCTTCCCTCTGAGCCGTCTTCCTGAAAGACAAGCGTCAAGGTGGGGTCACTGGACTGCTGCAGACTCGGGATAGGGCGCCTTGATTTCATCTCTCAGCTCCTGCCTCCAGCATATGAGAAATGGGATCACAGGTGGATTCAAAATGTTCTTTTCAAGGTTTTACTATTGCTGTCATAAAAATGACGATTTCAGAAAAAAATATTAAACAGAATCTTGTCAGCAGAACTACTGTAAATGTATAAAGAACTACCTTTTAAATAGGAATCACCTTGATTAATAAAAAATACACCCACTTCAAGTTCAGTTGAATTCAGAGTCAAGTTCTCAGAATAAATTTCCTTATTCCACGATTACTGGAAGTACGATTTTGATCACATGAAGAGGCCCACTAGCAAACATCTGTCTTAAAAGAAGTGTGGCCAGTGCTCTTTCAAGGTAAAGACGGCAGGTGTCAGGAGAGACCAGTGCTTGGAGAACACCCCGCCTGGTGAAGTGGAAGGGCAGCAAGAGAGAGGAAGGGCTTCAGTGGGATGAAGGCTTGACACAGTGGCGGCAACAATGGGCTCAAGCAAAAGAACAGCTGGCCGATGGAGCGGGGCTGGGCGGCGTTTCTTTCTCCTGTGCACACGGCCCGACTGGGCAGAACCGACTAGCTAGCACTTACCAACAATACCGGGCAGCGGCGGTTTTTGCCTTCAAGGTAAGAGGTTGGATTCCTACTTAATGAACCTCATGCCCAACTCTGTTAATGAAGGCTTGCATGTTGCTATAACGTCGAACAGGTTTCAGCAGAGTTTCCAGACGAAGGCAGATGAGGACAAAAGATTTATTTCTTAATCTTCTTGTGAAAATCAGTCAAAGGAAACCCCCCTACAGATGACAACAATCCAATCTGCAAGTAATCATGGGGATGACACAGGGTTGGGTAACGCTTCATTTCACTGCATGGGGATGCTACGAGTCAAGTGCTGACTCAACTCACAGCTACAATATTACAAAGATGTCTTTGTCAAAACAAAAGCAACATCAGCCCTCACGGCAAGATGTTAGAGACATGACCATTACAATCTAGAGAAGAACTACAATGCCAAACTAGGAATGAGAAGGAATTTCCTCAACCTAACAAATGGTATCAATGAAAAACCTACTGACCACTTGTCTGTCAGCTGGTTGTACCATGGTGACTTTCGTGTTGCTGGGATATTGGAAGCTGTCATCAGTACAGTGAACCCTCGCCACTTCGCGCTTCGACTTCCGCGGCTTCACTCTATCACGGTTTTTGCGTAACAGCGCATGCTCTGTCATTACTGCCACTGATTGGCTTATACTGTACACGCTTCTGTCTGCATCGCTACGTATCAGAGCTACATATCAGATGCAGTTTTGCTTTTGTACAGTGTACTGTAATTGTTTGCAATTTTTAAGAAATTTTATCTAAGCCCTATGATGGCTCCTAAACAAGCTGCTTCTTCTAAGCCTTCTGACAATAAAAATAAGCGCCAGAGGAAGATGCTCACCATCCAGGAAAAGGTAAAACTT
>NW_022104553.1:35307192-35316202 GCF_000313985.2 Echinops telfairi
TGTCCATCTGCTACCTTAATACTAAACCTATAAATATATGCACATAGATCTATTTCCCCATCCTCATATATAAATATATTTACATATGTACATGCTTGCATTTAGAGCTCTATAAATGCCCTTTACCTCCTAGCTCTTTCCTCTATTTTCTTTTACTTTCCTCTTGTCCCACTATCATGCTCAGCCCTCATTTGGGTTTCAGTAACTCCTCTCAGTTACATTACCCTTGATCAAGCCCTACCAACCCTCCTACACCCTCCTCACCACTGATTTTGGATCATTTATTGTTCCCTTGTCCCTGGGGTTTGTTGACACCGCTTCCTTTCCCTGGGGTTTGTTAACACCTCCCCCTCTCCTATGTCCCCCCGAACCATCGGTCCCGTTGTTTTCTCTTCCAGATTGTTCATCCAGCCTATCCTATGTAGACAGACCTGAGAGAAGTGGTTCTTAGTAACCCCTGTGGTCTGGAGCTAAACTCACCTGGTGTTAGAACAATGCACCATTTAAGATCAAAAGAGCAGCCTTTACCCAAGAACAAAGTTCATAGGGTTGGGAAAGAAGCAGGAATAGAAACTGGAAACCCAGGGAGGAAGGATGGTACATTGAGAGAATTGTAATGGATGAGTTGCAATAAAACGTGTATGGATTGTTGAATATAAAACTATGGTCTGCTCTACAAACCTTCATCTAATAGACCAAAAAAGCTTACACCAATATCAACAGACTGTCCTCAGCCAGGCTGTGCAACTCCAAGGCTTCCGTGTTTAAAGTATGTATATAAATCGATCCCATGTCCTGGTGGCATAGTGGTGAACTGCTGGGCTGAGATCCACAAGGTCAGTTGTTTGAAACTACCAGCTGGGAGAAAGATGGGGCTTTTTGGTCTTGTAACGACTTACTGTCTCAGAAACTCACAGAGGGAGTCCTACCCTGTCCTATAGGGTCACTACAAGTCAGCATTGACTGGGTGTCTGTGAGCTTGGTTTTCTGGTCACAGTGCGGGAATTGGCTTGATCTGACCCCACCACACTGAGGCGAAACACTAAAGGATGTGTAACTGAACAGCAAGGGGAAAAAGAGCAATTAAGTCCCCAGGGAATACCAAAAATAGACTGTGGAGCCAGGGTGTGGCACCCCATCAGACTCAACCGGAGAACATGCCTAAAGGTCAACAAACAGACCTTGAACTATTTACAGGCTTTTCTTTTTTTTGTTCTTGGTTTTTTGTTGTTATTTTGTTTTGTTTTGTTGCTTTGTTTTGCTCTGTCTTTTTTTGTGCGTATTATTATCTTTGCAGGTCTATCTAGATAAGACAGGCAGGATAAACAAACTGGAGGAGAAAACAACGGACTGATCGTTCTGGGGGACATGGGAGAGGAGGAGGTGGGGAAAAGGAAATGGTGTTAACAACCCCAGGGACAAGGGAACAACGACTGATCCAAAATTGATGGTGAGAAGGGTGTAAGAGGCCTGGTAGGGCTTGATCAAGGTAATGTATCTGAGAGGAATTACTGAAACCCAAATGAAGGCTGAGCATGATAGTGGGACAAGAGGAAAGTAAAAGGAAATAGAGGAAAGAACTAGGAAGCAAAAGGCATTTATAGAGATCTAAATACAGGCATGTACATATGTAAATATATTTATATATGATGATGGGGAAATAGATCTATGTGTATATGTTTATAGGTTTATAGGTTTAGTATTAAGATAGCAGGTGGACATTGGGCCTCAACTCAAGTACTCCCTCAATGCAAGAACACTTTGCTCTATTAAACTGTCATTCCATGATGTTCTCCTTCCCGACATAATCAATGAAGACAAAGCAGGTGCATAAGCAAATGTGGTGAAGAAAACTGATGGTGCCTGGCTTTCAAAAGATATAGTGTCTGGGGTCTTATAAGCGTGAAGATAAACAAACAGCCATCTAGCTCAGAAGCAAAGCCCAGATGGAAGAAGCACACCAGCCTGCGTGATCACAAGGTGCTTATAGGATCAGTTATCAGGCATCAAAGAACAAAAAATCAAATCATTGTGACTGAGGGGGAGTGTGGAGTGGGTATCCAAAGCCCATCTGCAGGCAATGGGTCATCCCCTTACAGAAGGGTTGAGGGGAGGAGACGAGTCAGTCAGGGTGCAGTATAGCACCAACGAAACATACAGCTTTCCTCGAGTTCTTTAATGCTTCTTCTCCCCTACTATCATGATTCCAATTCTACCTTACAAATCCGGCTAGGCCAGAGGATGCACACTGGTACAGATCAGAGTTGGAAACACAGGGAATCCACAACAGAGAAACCCCTCAAGACCAATAATGAGAGTAGCGATACCAAGAGGGAAGGGGAAGGTGGGGAGAAAGGGGCAGCCGATTACAAGGATCTACATATAACCCCCTCCCTGGGGGACGGGCAACAGAAAAGTGGGTGAAGGGAGACATTGGACAGTGTAAGACATGAAAAACTAATAATAATTTATAAATTATCAAGGGTTCATGAAGGAGGCAAGGTGGGGGAGGGAGGGGAAAAACTGAGGAGCTGATACCAAGAACTTAAGTAGAAAAAATGTTTTGAGAATGATGATGGCACCAAATGTACAAATGTGCCTGACACAATGGATGTGTGTGGATTGTGATAAGAGTTATACGAGCCCCCAATAAAATGATTTTTTTTTAAAAAGGAGGGAAAAGGAATATATTGGTAGTAATAATTCAGTATCTACAAATTATTTAAAATTTAGGAAAAAAAATAAAAAGGATCACACACCCATCAAGAAAGATGAGCCAGAAGGAAAGGATGTCCTTTGGAGCCTGAGAGTCCTGCACTGCACTAAAACTCCTCCTCAATCTAGGAGAGACTGGGTGCTGAGAGATGGCGGAGAACTGGTGGCCACGGAGGCAAGAGCACCAAGAGCATGAGACAGAGTGGTGGACCTTCTAGCCCGGGGTGGGGGTGGGGGTGGGGGAAAGCCTGAGTGCCCTTGGGCAGGAGGCGTGACTGTGGAGCGAGGTGGCTCCTGTGCATTTCTCTGGGAAGCTAGGTTTGCTGCCTCACAAAGCGAGGCTTCCTCTGAAGAATGGAAGTATAAGTGGAAAGATAAGTGTTTTTTACAATAAGCCTCTCAGGATGGTTGAATTAACTGCATGTATGCAGCGGCTTTTATAAAATAAAATATTAAGATTCATTTATTATTTCTTTCGTGTCAGTAATTCAAAAACGCCAGTTTACAAAGTTATGAAAATGTCTTAGCCACAAGCAAACACACTGTGAGAATGAGTCCCTGGGTCTGGCAGCTCAAGGTCACCCGCATAACAGCCTTCAAAGACAATCCTCTCTTTGGTGTGTGGTGACCGAAGTCTTAAAAGCGTGTGCGAAGCCATCCAAGACGTCACTACTGGTCTTTCCCCATACAAAGCACAGAGGAGTAAAGAAAAGCAAAGGCTCATGGAAATAATTAGTTCAAAGGGATGGCAGCCCTGATGGACATCAACCTCCACAACCCGAGACTAGAAGAACGATGGAGTACGCAGCCACACTGCTGGCCCACTCTGAAAGAGAGACACTAAAAGCTCCTGCACAGAAAGGGAGAAAAATGTGGAACAAAACTCAAAATAAACATTTTTAAAACCTGACCTACCGGTCTGATAGTGACTGTGGGAACCCCAGAGGCTATGGTTTTCAGTCACCTCCAACCTAAACTTGAATTTACTCCCATTACTTAACTTTCAGCCCAACAAGAGGCAGGCCTGAAAGGTCAATGATAACCCCAGGGAGATACACACGCCTCAGAACAATCAACCATAGGAGATGGAAAGACAGCATCTGTCCAGGACAAAGCTCAGAAGATATGAACAACTCACTGCCATCGAGTGGCAGTGTCCCAGTGCAGAACTGTCCCAGTGGGTTTCCAAGATAGCCACCCTGCCAGGAGTAGGCCTCCTCGTGAAGCGCTAGGAAAGAAGGACAAGTGGAAATGGTAAACACGGGGAAATGAGAATACTGCCGTTACATTGTGGAGATTGCACTCGATGTCACGAAACAAAGTGCTCGGAATCTTTGAGTGGAAAATCAATTTGCGCCATAAATTTATACCTAATTCTCAATAAACCCAAACCAACTGACTGCCATTGAGTCTACTCCAACTCAAGAGACCCCGGTAGAATTTCCAACACTGTGAATCTTTATAGATTAGTTTCAACTTTCTCCTGCACAGGCTGCTGGGTTTGAACCGCCATCCTGTGGTCCAGGGCTTCTAATCACAATAAATAAAGCTACACGCACAAAACACAAATAGCAAAAGACAACATAAAAAACTGAAAGAAAAAAAAAATCCTACTGAAGGATAAGGTTTAAAAGAATGACAGAAAAATCCAAGTGCAGATTTATTCACCTTTTAAAAAATTATTGTCTAGATTAAATTAAACATTGATGACTTATAGTATACATAAAATTAAAAGAAAAAAATTTAATTAAAAGGGAAGATTGGTCCCAAGTCCAGCTGTCCCCTATGGCCAGCTCATTAGCTCCTCACCTACCTCCCAAGGGCAGCAGATCTCCCCATGGTCCTGACTCTCAAAACAGGCCAGGTCCAGAGGGAAAGGCCACAACCTATTTGCATAAGATATCATGATAAGCCTCCTTTGTACTCCAGCCTGGGGCACAACGAGGTGGTCCACGTATCTAGAGCTTAGCTCTCTCCGTTCAAGGTGCAAGTGGATAGGAGGAGAAGTTACCTACCACATGAGTCGCAGATGAAGCAGTCAGTGTGATACAGGCTCCCCATGGCCTGGCAAGCCTGCCTTGCTCCGTAGATACCAAGCCCACACTTGATGCAAATGCCTATGGGAAAAGATGCAAGAGAGAGCAGGACTTAGTACCATGGATGGAGAGTCAGATGGACATGCATCCGACGCCCCACCCTGATGCTGACCAGGGTCTGACTTGGGCAAGTTAACTTCCTTAGGCTTCCAACACTTGGTTACATATGACTAACATGGGGCCAATTAGTTTGGTGGTGATGCTATTGTTTGCTTGTTTTTGTAACAATTTTTAGTGTGAATTAGGTGGAGGTTCACATTTCAGATCATCAACTTTGTATTCAACAGTTTAAACTACTAATCAGCCCCATCCCCAATAGTTTATCCCCCATCCGGTCCTTGATTTCTCTTTTCCCTCTCGTGGACTTCCACTTAGCCCAAGTTAACACCCATCGCAGTCCAGCCCATTGCTTGATCTTCTCTCCCTGCTGCTTTCGTTTTGAACGTTCAGTGCTTAGCCAAGTACCTGGCACTCGGTCAGAACTAACTAAAGCTGTCCTCACGTTATTTGATGATAATGACTATTATCAAATACAAAGGTTTATGCCTAAAAAGTCAGGCTAAGCCCCTGTGCTCATGACCTGCTCTTGGACTGAGGTACAATCTTTTTTCTATGAACCAAATCATATTCTCCAAACTGAAAACACACATTTTCTGATACACAGAGCTAAGACCACACAGGCACACAGCAGGGCAGTCACTGACCCTCCCAAGCAATACTTTCTTTCCTCTGACCATAAACCCAAACCAAACCAAACTCACTGCTCTTGAGTCAGTGCCAACTCCTAGCGACCCCAAAGGACCGAGTAGAACTACCCCTGTGACCTTCCAGGACTGTGACTCTTTACGGGAGTAGAAAGCCTTGTCTTTATTCTCATGCTCATTTATACAGACACTGATGGCCTGTCACAACCCTAACACAGTTCAGATGTTGGAGAGTCTGCAGTGCATGAAATAAAGGGCCTACCCTCAAGGAGCTTCCATTCTATGGAAGGAGACACACACCACCAGTTCAGCCATATGTCAGGTGGAAATATGAGCAATGGGAAAAAATACAGCTGGCAGAACTGGGGTTACTGGGGAAGGGTCACTGACAAAGGCCTAAAGGAAATGTGGGAGGGAGCTGGTATGCAGGTATCTGGGAATGTTGGATGAAATTGGAGTCCATCCCTGGCAGTGCAAGGTGGGCAGCTCAGCAGCCAGGAAGATGGGCAGAAGGGAGAAATGAGTAGCACTGGCAGGTGAATCCCCAGTTGTAGCCCAAAGGCATGTCCCTGGGCAGCCCTCTCCCTTGCCCCACCCCGGGGTGGGGGTGGACCTAGACAGTAGGAAGCCAGCTAAGCCCCTTCACAGTTACCCAGGGTCTCCCACACCCAACAGGACAGGAAGACGTGCTCCAGGAAATGGTGTCCTTTTCTACCCCCTCTTGCTGTCTACCAGATCCCTCTCAGCATATAAGCATGCTCAAACCTCTTGCACCATGAAAAGGCCCCCCACTACTTCACCAGCAATCCCAACTTTCCCACACTCCAATCATCTCCTAAATGTCTGGATCTGGGGACTCTTGGGTTCTGACCTGGCTAGAGGTGGGCATCTCCTCTACTCTGGTTTCCAGGGTCTCACCTACATTGGGCCTTTGTTTCTTCTTCTTCTTCTTCCCCAACTCTGTGCTGGGTCTCCCATGCCTCCCAGGGAGACCAAAGTCAATGGTCCTCAAAACTAGGTGGGAATGTAAAAGGTGGGCAGATGGGGACCCGGGTGAGTAAAGGAAATGCTAGCAAACACCAGAGGTGGCGGCCACACCTCAGCTTTCCGGATAGCTACTGGGAAGGAAGCAGCCTGGTGTTATCAGAGATTCTAATTCTCCAAGGAAAGCTAGAACTCTAGACATGTAAGTGAAATCCTTTGATACTAAAAGTAACTACTAATTTACATGCTTTGAAAATGCAGGGTTCAAATAAACCACGTCTATAAATGACGTGGGGCTGGGGCTTTCCCAGTATTCCTGGGCAGTCCCTTTCTCTCCCTACTGCGCCCCTCTGCCCACAGCTCCAGATTCCCCACACACTGCTCCTGCCTCTAGTTCCCTGCCTCTTCCGTCCTTGACCTTGAATCGCACTCAATGCCTAGGCTCCTTTGCCCCTGGTCTTGACTTCATCCCTTCCCCTCATTAGTATACAGACGCTCCGCAATCCTCATGGGAGCAGCTCTCCCATCAACAATGTCACAGCCTGGTCCTTGCCAACACATCCCCTCAATGCCAGCTGGGCCGCTCTTTCTAAAGTGAACTCATCTACCCTTACACCTTCACTCTTACCCAGAAACTTTTGCAAATCTACAAGGTCAAATGCCCAACTGTATAGATTTGAAGAAAATTGGTTGCCCATAGTTTTTAAAGCCCAGGAAAGTATCCCCAAAATCTGAATTTCCAGCTTGTCTTGAAAAGCCACATATCTGTCATCATTCTCAGACGCTATAGGAAGCAGGTGCCGAGTTCTGCTTCAGGAAAAATGACCCACCAACCCTGACCATCTTTTAGCATCAGCCCCGACACAGTTCCTATTACTACCTGGATCTGTGGCCACCCCTGCCTCCCACACAGATTCCCAGGGAGCTGTGGGGGCCCACAGAACATACCCCCCTAGGCCCTGCAGGGTGCAGAATGCAGGAAGATGGGCAACTTCCCCTGAAGCGAGTTCTGTTCCTGGCACTTGGCTGGCACGGGAAGACAACAGACTCCTAACTCCTGTCTCTGCTCCCAAGGCTCCCAAGCCCTACCGAAGCACAAATTCTAACCCTGTCATATTCCAGATAGGCTGGAAACCCTTCAGTGCTTCCTATCCCAAAGGTAGGCCAACCCTTCTGGTTGCCATGTGACCTTAACTACCTTTCTACTGCCATCGAGACAGTTCTGATTCAGGGAGAGCCCATGTACAAAGGAAACACTGACCAGTCCAGCGCCACGCTCACAACCATTGGTGTGCTTGAGTCTGTTAGCACAACCACTGCTTTCCTAAGCGTCTTTCAGACTCTGGAGACTCATCTTCCAACATTATGATCCATGGGGTTTTTCAACAGCTACTTACATAGTTTACCAAGTTTTTTCCTCGTCAGTCTTGGTCTGAAAGCTCTACTGGAACCTGTCTGCCATGGGTGACCCTGCTGGTATTTGACATACCAGTGGCAATGGTATTGATGCTTCCAGTATCAATCAGGTAGGACCACAGGGCACACATTACTTCCCTCCTTTTGCCCATTTTTCCCTCTGCTGGGAATATCCCCATGTGGCCTCAGGCAGCCTCATGATCATCTCCCAAGATACAGGTCTAAGCAACCCTGAGCTGCTAACTGGTACAAATGTGTGGTGGATACATAACCCAGGACTGCCTCAGTCCCAGGCATGACAGCCACCCACCCCTCTCCTGCACCTGCGTGTCCTGCTCTCCTGAAAAGAAGGGAAGCTCTTTCGGAGGCCTCACGGTACTTCCACCCCATCTCTCTGAACCTCCTCTTTCCCTAAAAGTCAGACACTGGGGGCCTTTGCCAAAGCAGGTGAATCAAGATCCTTTAGAAACATCCCAAATACAAAGTATGAATCCTTCCTGCTTCACCCCCTCAGCCCCATCCCACAGTAGGCTTATTCTCCATCCCACTACCTCTAATCCTCATCATCCTCCAAACCTGGGTTCCTTCAGGGCAGGGCCCACCTTCCCACCCACGCCCCAAAAAACTGCGGACCAGCGGGGGACACCGGGTCAGTGGACACACCTGGGTAAGAGGCAAATACCCAGGGCTAAGAAACAAACATCATCACAGAAGAGTTTATTCTGTTGGCCCGATCTTTGGCCTCCAAGGCAGAAAACGGGTTATCGTCATACTTTACCAGATCCCTTGGGTGGCCTGATCCCCGAAGGTTAAAACCGCTGTTCTAAGAAACCCCAGAACCTGGCAGTCAGGCTCACACCACCTCTGCAAAGAAATGCTGCAGGCGACACTCCTTGCACCTCCTGGCCGCCGCCTCCAACCCCGAGCCCTGACCCCGCCAGCCAGCACTCGTCCTCCTAGCCGGTGTCCACGCCGCGGCCACCTGGGCCCTGCTTCGCGAGCCGGGAGCGGCCGCCCTGCTCACCGAAGTAGTCCCGCGCCGTGCGCGCCTCCAGCGCCCGCTCCAGCTCCCGCGTCAGCACCTCGAGCCGCCGC